>NW_025920146.1:1220027-1314580 GCF_902686445.1 Sciurus carolinensis
CTATTCTATTTCATGGAATACTTTGAGGAGTATTGGAATGAGTTCTTCTTTAAATGTATTGTAGAACTCGGCTGAGAACCCATCTGGTCCCAGAATTTTCTTTGTTGGTAGGCTTTTGATGGCCTCTTCTATTCATTGCTTGAAATTGATTTATTTAAGTTGAGTATATCCTCCTCGTTCAGTTTAGGTAATTCATATTTCTCTAGAATCTTGTTGATGCCTTTGAGGTTTTCTGTTTTGTTGGAATATAGATTTTCAAAATACCTTATAATTATGTTTGTATTTCACTTGAGTCCTTGTGATATTCCCTTGTTCATGCCGAATTTTAGTAATTTGAGTTTTCCCTTCTTTCTCTTTGTTAGTGTGGCTAAGGGTTTATCAATTTTGTTTATTTTTTCAAAGAACCAACTATTTATTTTGTTAATTTTTCTGATTGTTTCTTTTGTTTCAATTTCATTCATTTCCGCTCTGATTTTAACTGTTTCCTGTCTTCTACTACTTTTGGTGTTGGTCTGCTCTTCTTTTTCTAGGGCTTTGAGCTGTAGTGTTGTTTATTTTTTGATTTTTACTTCTTTTGTTGAATGCACCCATGAAATAAATCTTCCTCTAAAGTACTGCTTTCATAGTGTCCCAGAGATTTTGATATGATGTGTCTTTGTTCTTGCTAATTTCTAAGAATTTTTATTTCCATCCTCATGTCTTCTGTTTTCCCTTCATCATATAATAGTGTATTATTTAATCTTCAGGTATTGGAGAAGTTTCTGTTTTTTTATTCTGTCATTTATTTCTAATTTCAATCCATTATGATCTGATAGAATACAAGGTAGTGTCTCTATCTTGTTGTATTTGCTAACAGTACTTTTGTGGCATAAAATATGGTCTATTTTAGAGAAGGATCCATGTGTTGCTGAGAAGAAAATGTATTCATTCTTTGTTGGATCGTATATTCTATATGTGTCAGTTAAGTCTAAATTATTGATTGTGATACTGAGATCTATGGTTTCTTTATTCAATTTTTGTTTGGAAGATCTATCCAGTGGTGAGAGAGATGTGTTAAAATCACCTAGTATTATTGTTTTGTGGTCTATTTGATTTCTGTAATTAAGAAGGATTTGTTTGATGTACATTGATGAGCAAAGGTTTGAGGCATAGATATTTATGATTGTTATGACTTGCTGACTTATGCTTTCCTTAAGCAGTATGTAATGTCCTTCTTTATCCCTTCTGACTAATTTTGGCTTGAAGTCCACATTATTAGAAATGAGGATGGATACTCCAGCTTTTCTGCTGTTTCCGTGTGCATGCTATGTTTTTTCCCATCCTTTCACCTTTAGTCTATGGATATCTCTATCTATGAGATGAGTCTCTTGCAGACAGCATATTGTTGGATTTTTCTTTTTAATCCAATCTGCCAGTCTATGTCTTTTAATTGATGAGTTCAGGCCATTAACATTCAGGGTTATTACTGTGATATGACTTGTATTCCCAGTCATTTGACCCATTTTTGTTTTTTGACATGATTTTGTTTCTACTTTATTTGGCTAATCCTTTAGGCTGGTTCCTCCCATTGCTGATTTGCATTGTTGTTTTTCATGTCTTCCTCATGGAGTATTTTGCTGAGAATGTTCTGTAATGCCAGCTCTCTTTTTGTAAATTCCTTTAGCTTTTGTTTATCATGGAAGGATCTTAATTCATCATCAAATCTGAAAGTAAGTTTTTCTGGGTATAGGATTCTTGGTTGGCTTCCATTTTCTTTCAGGGCTTGGTAAATGTTGTTCCAGGCCCTTCGAGCTTTTAGAGTCTGGATTGAAAAATCTGCTGATATTCTTATTGTTTTCCCCCTGAATGTAATTTGATTATTTTCTCTTGCGTCCCTTACAATTCTGTCTTTATTTTGTATGTTAGGTATTTTCATTATAATATGCCTTGGTGTGGTTCTGTTGTTATTTTGTATATTTGGAGTCCTATATAAGCCTCTTGTACTTGGTTTTCCGTTTCATTCTTCAGATGTGGGAAATTTTTGATATTATTTTATTTAATAGAGTGTTCATTCCTTTGGTTTGTTTCTCTAAGTTTTCCTCAATCCTAATAATTCTTAAATTTGGCCTTTTCATGATATCCCATAATTCTTGTAGATTCTGTTCATGATATCTTACCGTCTTCTCTGTTTGGTCAACTTTGTTTTAAAGATTAAATAATTTGTCTTCAATGTCTGAGATTCTGTCTTCCAGGTGTTCTATTCTATTGGTTATGCTTTCTATGGAGTTTTTAACTTGGTTTATTGTTTCCTTCATTTCAATGATTTGTTTGTTTGTTTTTTTTTCAGTATCTCTAACTCTTTATTGAAATGATCTCTTTCTTACTGTATTTCCTTTTTTATCTGTTGATTGGTAGGATCATTTAATGCCTGCATTTGCTCTTTCATCTCCTTGTTTTCTTCCCTGATTGTTTTAATTATGTACATTCTGAACTCCCTTTCTAACATTTCTCCTGCTGTGCTGTCATTGGGTTTTATTGATATAGTATCTAGGTTAGTTTGGGACATCTTCTTCCTTGTTTTCTCATATTGGTCAGATATCAGTGGGAATCTGAGATATTGCAGATTTCCTCTATTGGCTAATAGTGTCCCTGTAGTTCTCCAGTATATCACCTCCCAGTCTTCAGTAGCCTGAAATCTTGGAGGAACTTGATAATGCAGTGCTTCCAAAGAAAGCTGCCCCTAGCCCGCTACTTGTTCCAGGTCTTGGAGCTGGCTCTGTGTGGAAAGGCTCTCACTGGGCTGTCTGTTCCGAGAAGGTGGCCGTGGAAGGAGTCTGCCACCAGAGGGAGCAGGGCAGCTTTGAGTAGTCTCTGGCTGCCCTTCCCTGATCCCAGAGGCTGCCTGAAGGCAAGAGCTCACCTTTGGCTCCAGATTTGGAGCTGGCTCTTTGCAGAAAGGCTCTCACTGGGCAACCTGCTCCGAGAAGCTGGCTGTGGAAGGAGTCCACTGCCAGAGGGAGCAGGGCTGCCTGGGGAAGACTCTAGCTGCCTTGCCCTGCTCTGAGAAGATGCCCCTGTCCGGGTCTACTGCCTGGGCCAAGCTTCACCCGGTGCGGGAGACTCACCCCATGGCTCTATGTTAGTCCGAGTCTTTCAATGCCTCTCCTTCTTGAATCCTGGGTTCTGGAGTGACAGGAGATGCAGTCACCCTCTAGTCTGCCATCTTGGATTGCCTCCATTTTTTTTTTTAAATCTCTGTCTCTTTGTTGAAATGATCTTTTGCTTCCTGCAGTTGCTCTTTCAACTGCTTATTGGCATTATTATTTATTGCCTGCATTTGCTCTCTTATCTCATCCTTTGCTTCACAAATCATCTTAATCATGTATAATCTTAAGTTCTTTTCTGACATATCTCTAGCATACTGTTATTGAATTCTATTAATATAGAATCTAGATTTGTTTGAATCATTTTCTTCCCTTGTTTTTTCATGTTGTTTATGTATCTTCCCCTCTAGCAGTGCAGATCTGTCGTATTGCAGTTTCCCCCCTATAGGCTTAAGGTGACACTATAGGTTTCAAAAACCTTTCCTTTAAGGGGAAGAACAATATTAGCAGTGCCCAGTCCAGACAATATGCAATCCTAGACCAAAGAGCCCCTATGAGGTCATTTACAATATTGACATAATAAACAGAATGAGTTCAATTATTATCTTCAGTATAACAAACAGATTTGCAATAAGGTCTGCAGTATCTAATGGAGGACAAAGAGGATGTGGAGGGATGTAGGATGTAGTTGTTAATGGGATAAGAGAAGAATATATAGAAGTTCTAGATATTAGAAAGAGTGAGCATATAATCAAAAGAGGTTGGTTGTTAGCATGCAAAAAGTGATAAAGAGACTCTGAGAAACATGTAAACAAAAGGAAAGGAGAGCAAAAAATGTAAAGAAATATAATCATAAAATTGTTCAATAATGACAAAAAAGAAAATCTACACTATAACAGTCATATAGTATTCAAACCTCCCAGTCTTCAGTAATCTGATGTGTGAGAGGTACCTGACAATGAGCTTCAAGTCTCCAGCAGGTGTCTCAGGCTGGGATTTGCCCAAATACTGTTATTTCTATCTGACAGGAGTTAATATTGTACTTTGCAAGCTATAAATATTATTAGGAAATTCCTACATTTTGTTTTTAAATTTATAATAACAGAATCTCCATGTTGTGTTAAATGGGATTTTGTTGGGTCATATTTCTTTTTGGGGGAAGATGACTATGCAAAATAGGTTAATTTTATTTTATAATTCCTTTGTGATTCCATGAAGTCACGGTTTCAAAATTGATAGCTGCATTGTATTAGTGCTGAACAATTCTTTAGTAATCTCTATTGTCATTTTATATAGCAGCACCCTTAAGTTTGCCATTCCATGGGATATATAATTGTTTTGTTGCAGTTTTGGTCTATTGTTATCTGTAAGTTTGATTCTTACATACTAATGGTGAAGAATACATCCAGCTGTTTTATAAAATTCTTGTTCCTAGGATGTTCTGGGGATGTTTCTTCATTTCTTTGAGAAATTTGGGAATCAAACAAGTGTTTGTTTGGGTTATTTTTATTTGTTTATTGATACTTGAGCATCATTCAGGTCCTGAAAACTACAGTGAAGATAATTTAAACTCAGAAATATTTGAACTTTAAATAATTACAAATCCTCTGAAACTGATGAAGTTCTTAAAGGTAAGAGAAGATGTCTCCTCTGTTTTCTTCCCAAGCAGTGTTGTTAACACACACAGAATATGACACTATGGGTGAACAGAGTGTTTTCTGAGGCTTTATCAAATTAGATTTGAAAGACTACTTATTATGTTATAATTATCTATCTATTAGAATTGGAACAATTCATATGGGAATTTTTCTTAAATTCTCTATTTTGTTTAAGTGGCAATATTTTAACAGTTAACCAGTGTACAATTCAGTGGCATTAGTGACATTCACAAAGTTGTACTTTGCCATTATTTCCATAATCTTTCATCATTCCAAACAGAAATTGAAGTCATTTTTTAAAATTCCTTTTCCCTGCTGTTCCCAGCCCTGATAACTTTAATCTACTCTCTATTTCTATGACTTTGCTTATTCTGGATAGTTCATGTAAGAGGAGTCATAATGTATTTTTCTGTTATATCTGGCATATTTCATTTGGCATATTTTTTGGCTCCTTCATGTTTAGCATATATCCAAACTTCATTTCTTTTGTGACTGAATAATTCTCTATTACAAATATAGACATTTTCTTTATCCATTCATCTATTGATGGACACTGGGTCATTTCTGCCTTTTAGTTGTTATGCCTAATGCTTATATGAAATGTTGGTGTACAAATATCTATATAAGTCCCTGTTTTAAATTCTTTGGGGTATAACATATACACCCAGAAGTGGAATACAATTCTGTTTAACTTCATGTGGAGTCACCAAATAGTTTCTATTGAACTTGTACTATTTTACATTCCCAGTAGTAATGCACAAGGATTTCAATTTCTCTTCATCCTCACTAATACTTATTATTGACCCTTTATTACTAATTTTATCCTAATAGGGGTGAAGTGGTATCTCATTGTAACTTTAATATACCTTTACCTAAAGTTTACTGATGTTGGGCATCTTTTCATGTGTATTTTGGCCATTTGTTTATCTGCTTTAAAGAAGTAGTTTTAAGTAATTAGTCTATTTTAAAAGTAGGTTTGTCTTTTGGTTGTTGATTTGATAGAATTCTTTATGGATCCTGGACATCATACCATTATAAGGTATGTTGTTTGTAATTATTTCCTCTTATTCTGTGCATTTTCTTTCACTTCCTTGAAGGTACCTTTGTGATGCAAAATGTTATTAATTTTAAAAAGGTTCAAATTATCTTTTAAATTTTTTTGCCTGTGGCTTTGGTGTCATATTTAAGAAATTATTGCCAGTTTCTCAAGATCACAATTATTTGCTCCTTTATTTTGAAGGTGTTTATAGTTTTAGCTCTTACATTTAAGGCCATCATTCATTTTGAGTTAATTTTTGTTTGTGGTATAAAATTATGGTCCAACTTCATTTAGATTTTTGGTATTTGATCCCAGGGCTGTTTTATCACTGAGCCTCCTCCCAGGCCCTGCCCTCTTTTATATTTTATTTAGAGACAGACTCTCACTGAGTGGCTTAGGGTTTTGGTAAGCTGCTGAGGCTGGCTTTAAAATTGGAACCCTTGTGCTTCAGCTCCCCCAGCTGCTGGGATTACAGGCATGCACTACTGTACCCAGTCCAACTTCATTCTTTTGCATGTGAATATCCATTTTTCCATAACCATTTGTTTCAACCATTTGTTGAAAAGACTGTCCTTTTCCATTGAATGATATTAACACCCTTGTCAAAAATAGTTGACCATGGATGTAAGTCAACTATTTGTCAAAAATTGTTGACCAGTTGTAAGGGTTTCTTTATGGGTTCTCAGTTCTATTCCATTAGTCTTATGTGTCTGTATGTCTATCCATACAGATAGTACCCGTGTGTTGTTTACAACAGCTTTATAGTAAGCTTTGAAATCAGGAAGTATGGGTTCTCAGAATTTGCTCTTTTTCAAGGTTGTTATATTTATTCTCTGTCCCTTGTAATTTCATTTTAATATTGGAGTGAAATTTTCTATTCCTCAAAATGTAAAAAATGACAGAAAATACCATTGGGACTTTGAAAAAGATTGCACTGAATTTGAATCTGTAGATCACATTAGGTAGTATAATTATCTAAACAATATTAAGTTTTCCAGGCTGTGAATGTGAGCTGTCTTTTCATTTAGGTAGTGTGATTTATTTGAGCAACATTTTACATTTTTCAGTAAACAGGTCTCCTACTTTATTGATTAAATTTATTCCTAAGTATTTTTCTGGTTTTGATGTTATTGTAGGTGGAATTCTTTTTTTAATTTGGTTTGGAAATTTTTCATTGCCTGCATATAGAAATGCAAATGGTTTTGTGTTTTGATTTTATATTGTCCCATACTGCTGTATTTGTTTATTAAGTTTAAAAGACCTTTTGTGAATTCTTGGGATTTGGTACATTGAAGATTATGTCATCTTCAAGGAGAGATAATTAACTTCTTACTTTGTCGTATGGATTCCTTTTCTTTTTCTTGCCTAATTGCTCTGTCTAGAACTTAAAAGCAAGGATATCCTTGACTTCTTTCTGGTCTTAGGAAAACAACTTTCACTTTTTATCATTGATTATGCCATTAACTGTGGCTTTTTTTTTTTACATGCTGATTAAGTTTCCTTCTGTTCCTAGTGTACTGGATATTTTTATTGTGAAAGAGTATTGAGCTTTTTCAAATGCTTTTATCCATCATTTGTAATAGTCATGCTTTCTTAACTGTTGATGTGTATTACCTAGGATTGATTTTCATGTTAAACCACTCTCACATTCCTGGAGAAAATCCCATTTGGCTGTGATATATGTAGGTTGAATATCCCTTATCAAAATGCTCAGAATTGAAGTTTTTCTGATTTCAGTGCTGTTTGAATTTTGCAATATTTGTGTATCTTTCACTAGTTGGCCAACCCTACTCCAAAAATATGATATCTGAAATGTTTTGAAATCCAAAATACTTGTAGCATCATTTGCTCTAAAATTTTCAGATTTCAAATCATTTCAGATTTTTTCATTGGGGATTTAATGTGATTGGGCCTGACTTCTTTGGACATACTGATAAACTCAATCTGCTATGATTTTGTTGAGGATTTTTGCCTTTCTCTATAAGGGTTATGAACTGTAGTTTTCTTTCCTTGTAGTCTGTCTAGGTTTGTTATCAGGGTATTGCTGGCATTGTAGAATGAATTAGGAAATCTTTTCTCCAATTCTTTTGGAATATTTTGAGGATTGATGTTAATTCTGCTTTAAATGTTTGTTAGAATACCAGTGGAGTGATCTGGTCCTAGGCATTTCTTTGTTGGGGCATTCTGTTAATGATATAGTCCCCTTTCTTGTAATAGTTCTTTTCAGATTTTTATTTCTTCTTGAATCAGTTTTGGAAGTCTGTGTTTCTAGGAATTTAACCATTTTGTCTTTGTTAAGCAGTTTGTTGGCATACAGTTGCTCATGCTACTCTCCCCTACTTGTTTTGTTTCTGTACATTTAGTAGTAAGGTTTCTCTTTCGTTTCTCATTTTAGTAATTTGAATCTCTTCTTCCCATCAATCCAACAAAGTATGTTCTGGAGAATATTTCACATGTACTTCAGAATATTTTGTGTTTACTTCTCATTCTGTGAAGAATGTTACTAATCTAATCAATAGAATCACTTTTTGGTTTTCTTGAGTCTCTCTTCTTTATCAGTAATATTTATTATTTTCTTCCTTCTCCTAGGTTTGTTTGTTTATTAATTAATTAATTTATTTATTTATTCCCTGAAATGTAGACTTAAATTTTTGATGTGAGATCTTTCTTTTTCAATGTAAGCATTTAAAGCTATAATTCTCTCCCACCACTGTTTTCAGACTATTCCATATATGTAAATATATTGTGTTTTTTTCTTTTGACTCAAAGAATTTTGTAATGCCTGCTATGATTTCTTCTTTAACTCTCAGTTAAGAGAATGTTGTAGCTAGGCAATGTGGTGCATGCCTGTAATTTCAATGGCTTGGAAGGCTGAGATAGAAGATTGTGAGTTCAAAGCAGCCTCATCAAAAGCAAGGCACAGGCAACACAGCAAGACCCTGTCTCTAAGAAAAATGCAAATTAGGACTGGGGATGTGACTGGGGATGTGACTGGGTTGTGCATATTTGTGTGTTTTCCTGTTCCTCCTTTATTGATTTCTAATTTTGTGCCATTGTGATAGGAAAGACATTTGCATGATTTTAGTTTTTCAAACATTATTGATATTCATTTTGTGACCCAACTTAGTATATTCTGGAGGATATTTTGTGTGTACTTGAGAATATTTTGTGTTTACTTCTCATTCTGTGAAGAATGTTGTTGGATAAATTTTTATAAGTGTCTCTTGTGTCTGATTAATAGTGTTCAGTTCATCTAAGTATTGATCTTCTGCAAGGCTATTCTATCATTTATTGTAAGTGGACTATTGAAATCTCCAAATGTTACATAACTTTTTCTCCTTTCAGTCTGTCAGTGTTTACTTTTCTTTGGGCTTCTTATATTTGGTGCATATATGATCATATTGGTTCTCTATCTTCTTAATACAGTGAACTTTTATCTATATATAATGTGCTTAATCTTCTGTAATTTTTCTTAGTCTATTTCTTTCCACACAAAGTAAGGCCACCCTGTTCCATTTTTCTATACTATTGGAATGTGTATTTCTCTTCTTTTACTTTCAACCTCTTTGTGTGTATGTGTGTGTGTGTGTGTGTGTGTGTGTGTGTGTGAGTATATCTAAACTGAATCTCTTATGGATAGTATATTGATGCACCATTTTTTAATCATCCTTCAAATGTTTGCATTTTAACTTTAGACTTGAAATATTTAAAATTAAAATAATTACTGATAAGCAAGTACTTAGTTCTGCCAATTAGCTATTTGTTTTGTCTCAGATGGCTTTTGTGCTTTGAATCCTCTGATATTTCCTTGTTTTTCAGTTAGGTTTTATGTAGTGTACCATTTTGATTCTCTGCTTTTTTGTGTTTTTTAGTCATTTTCATTTTGTGTAGTTTTAAAACATTTATCATTTTTCATTGGTTCTGTTTTTTAAATTTCTAACATAGATTTTTTAATTGATTATATTTTTCATTAACAAGATCATCCATATAAAAATGGTAAGAGGCAATAGAAGCTCATGAGTGGGCTACTGAGAAAATTGTGTGTGTGTGTGTGTGTGTGTGTGTTTGTAATGTATATCAGCAAATATATGTAGCAAACTTGAAATCTCCAAAGTTTTTAGTGCATTACTGTAGACTTAAGGAATATTACAGTATTTTCCTCTATTTTCTGTTCAGTTCAGGAACTTCTTTTCTGACATTAAGTTTAGATTCTGGGTTTAGTTAGATAAGAGATTCCCTCAGTTATTGTGATTCTTACTTGAAGTCTAAGTTTCCATCACTGATCTAGAAAATCCATTGAACTCACCAATTTTCTATTAGACTAAGATAGAAAGACTATAACTAGGTTAGTAAATATAAAGCTGCTTGATTTTTTTCTTTTTAATTTTTAATTTTATTTAAAGACAAGGTCTCACTGAGTTGCTTTGTGCCTTGCTTTGCTGAGGCTGCCTTGAAACTCACCATCCTCCTGCCTCAGCCTCACCAGCTGCTGGGATCACAGGCATGCACTACCATGTCTGGGTGAATTTTTGATCTTTAGTGTTGAGGAAGACTTTTCACTGGCAACTTCTAAGAGAAGTGGAAAAATTAACTTACTTGATAAAATTTTCAATCATGTTACTACTTCAGACACTACATATAGGGGCTAGGTTACAGATATACATTTGTGAGAGGGAGGCAGAGAGATAAATAGGAGGTACTGGGATATGAATAATAATGGCTCCATCCACCTTAGCCTTGCTGCAGTTGAGATCCCTGAATAGCTCATAAAGATGAGCATGAAGATGTGCCTGGTGACTGCATAATAACATAGCACTTTGTAGGAACTAAGGAAAACTTGGCATCTGCCAAAGGTCTTGCATATTTAGAAAAGGATGGCTACATTGTGCTTAGGATAGAACATGGAATTCTAGTGACTACAGACTTGGGACTCTTTGAGTCTTTCAGGAACAGTGTCGATTAAAAGAGTCACAAAAGCTTCAGTCATTTTCTCCAGCTGTACTGACACTAACTCCATTTGTATAGCTTTCATAATGTATACTTTCCTGTGTGTGTATGCAGCTGAGGTTGTCAGATAATGAACGGATGATACATCAAGTGTAGACATCATAGTCCTCTGGATGATTTTGCACATAGTTTTTCTAGAAACACTGAAAATCAGCAAAAGATCACTTTGGGCCCACTCCAGTCATCTTGCTCTTCTAAGACTCCTTGCCAATCAGTCCTTCACTATTTTTCCATTATCTGAATGCTCCATATTTCCTTTGAATTTATACTCTGTTGAATACATTACTATCTCATATGGTGATGATTTATAGACTGTGCTCTGGGTGAAGGGAAATCCAACCATACTGATTTTGTGTTCTTCTCTAACCTGTTCTTTAACCTTTCTCTTTTCTCTGCTTGTTCTTTTCTTCTGTTCTTCTCTTTACTACTCTCTTTCCTCAGGCCTCCATTTAAGTATTTCTTCCAGAAGAACTTCCCTGACCCATGCCCTACTCTATAGTAGACTGGGTTACATACCCTGCCATTTTACTACTTTCATTCCATTAGCATTCTCATGCTTAGCACTGTGGTAACACTATTCACATTTTATTTCCCTCACTAAGTCCCATAAAGGAAAGTATTATGTCTCACTCACCTGTCCCTAATACATGATACATGTTAGAAAAATGGCAGCATGTGCTGATTGAAAGAAGACACACCTACATGAAGAAATCTGGGTCCTAAGTAAAATTTGTCAGTTGCATTAAATTATCTTGTCTCCTGTATCTGATGGAACCAAAGACAAATGCAGCAGTCAAAACTTGGTTAGAATTAGAAGATAAAATTCTTCCTAACAGGTCAAAATGTGCAACTTTAGAAACTTAAGAACTAACCCATAATCAAGATATTCTCAGCACACACCACTGGGGGAGAAGGATTGGGAAAAAAGTCACTATGGGAGAAGTCTACATAGGGCCAGCTTTATAAGGACAAATAATCTGCTCTCTCAGAAAAATGATGATATAGCAAATGTGCTTAAGATTTATATATGTCAGGTAGTCTTCTGTGCAAAGATGCAGGTTGTAAGTTTAAATTCTTTGAAGTACATATAGGTTGAAATCACGGCATCTATACTCAATGCAGATTTTGAAATCTAGCCAACTCAGTGTCCTTTTGTACCAGTTAGGCAACCACTCTGGGCCTCCATTTCTTCATCTACAGAATGCTAAATGAGAGTAGTTTCCTTCTAAGGTTGTTCAGAGGACAGAATAAGGAAACTCTGACAAGTTTGGAACAGCACTTATATGTGATAAGTAGCTTATAAATAGTTGCTGTCACTTACTAAAATTATATCATCTAGTAAAATAAAAGATGGTCTTAGGGACCAGACTCATCTGGGAGACGGTTGTAAATATGATATGTTCTCCAGTGTCAACCCTGTGGGCAGGGCCCTACACTCCCAGGTAATGTTAAGAAAGGGAGTGTGTATGTGGGAGAAAGTGCCTGTGCATATTTAAGCATAAAAGGGCATTTTGTAAGTCTGTTTGAGTTAAATATTTTATGTATAAACTGGACTAAACAAATCTGTTCCCTTCTTGAGAAGAGGTACCTGTAACAGTTTATTTTCAAATGTTTGTTTCTTCACAAACTGAATGATTTCTTACTCTGCCTACAAGAATACCTTATAAAATGTGTGGCTAACAGTTCTCTGTGACACTTTCTGGCACAGTAGAGTTACTGAACCTGTCCGTCTGTGTCTCCATTTTTCTATTATTTTCTCCTGCCTCTTCTCTTTTACATGCACACCAGTCTTTCTGTATCAGACACAGATGGAGATGTTTTTGAACTCACCCTTGAAAGTCAGAGCTAGGTCAGCCTGGAAGTGAGATTAGGTAGACTAGTAACCTCTGTCACCAAATGTGGCAGTTCACATTCTTCTTTATCAAAAAAGTAGCCTAAAGGAAGAACAATGATTCAGGGTTTTTTCTTCATCATTTCTCCCTTCTCAGTACAGAGCAGTTGATAGAATTTAAGATTCAAATGATCAAGGGACCATTTTTTAAACACTTTCCACTCTCTCAAACTCAACCTCAATAATTATATGTACTTTTTATATATCTGTATTTAAAGAGTTTTTTGATGTGCCATATTTAAGAGTAGGTAGTAAGATACATTTCCAAAATTGTTTCCATATGGAAAAAGTTAAGTTTGGATTATTCCAAGAAAATGGAATAAAACCAACATACTACCTCTAAACACCTCTCATCACAAAGTATTTATTCCACAAAAATAAAATCACAGTAAAAATGATACATACAAGAAAGTGAATAAAGATTTGCAAGCACAGAAAAGACATGTACACAGATCAATGTTCAGGTTGTATAGTTCTAAGAAACTTCTGCCATAGTACTTTAACACTGATCAAGCAAACATTAAAAGAAGGTGGGTGTTTGCTGCCCTCTAGAGCCTATTTTGACTAAAGTACTTATTTTAAGAACACTCACAGCATGAGGCAGCACTCTGAGAATTTATTCTCTACTTCTACAGTTGTCCCTGCATAGAGCATTTTGATCTATCAAAAATTTTATTATCCTACATCTAGTAAGTGAATCTAGAGTGTAGTTATATTATTTTGAGGAAGAAATATACCATGAATAAGATTTCTGTTCATTTGAATATTTCCAATCAGCATTTAATTTTTAAAATATATTACATTTTTAGTTGAAATTCTTGCCCATTGATTTGATTTATTTGTTTCTCTATAAGAATCTTGTGTTTTGTATGTGTTCTTTTATTCTACAGTATTTTTAAAAATGTAGTTGTCGATGGATCTCTATTTTATTTATCTATATGTTGTGCTCATCCCAGTGCCTCACACAGGCTAGGGAAGTGCTTTACTTCCCTACTGAGTTATACACTGAGTTATAACCCCAGCCCTTATCCTACAATTTTTAATGATATTTCTTTTCCTAACAGTTTTGAACCATTAGTTAATTACACCTAGGCCTTGGGGAAATGAAATTGGAATGCCCATCACTGTTCTACCTTCAATGAGTTCAGTGGCCCCAGGCAACTCTCAGCTTCTTCTGCAAACCTGTCCTGATCAAGAAAGAGGTGGAGGAAAGCATTCTCAAAGGTCCCTTCTAGATTCTAGCTCACACATTTCACTTTCAGAATTTGTCATTGCCCTGAACCAGCTCCTTTTATTTTAGTAAAGACTTAACATATGAGGGAGTACCAGTAGTGTCTGTTTGTGGATTTTGGAGCCAGTCCCATTACTTTGCAGTTACAGCATACTGGAGTGGTTGAATTTTTTTCCCTATAAACCTGTGTCTCCACACAAGAGAGAGAAGTCTGATTCTAATAGAAATTCTAAATTTCTAACTAAACCTAATTTTAGTTTCTAAAAATTCAAGTAATATGTTTTCATAAAGTTCACTTTTTAGCCTTTTCATAATCCCTGCCATTAAATGCCTGGTTTGGATCAGCTACTTAGTTACATTTCAAGTCAGTTTCTGTTACTTTGTAGTTAAAGATATAAAGGATGTGCTGTGGTACAATAAGACTCTGAAGATAGCCAGACTGGGAAAAGTGAAATAAACTGATCACCATCACCAACCACTGTCTAGCTCTGAGGAAAACTGAAATATGCCATGTTGGCCAAATTGATGTTCCTCACCACAGTAGCAATAATAGAGAATAGGGCACAGCAAGTGGGAAACACTACAGAGCATGCATGCTACCTGTTGTTGATGCAGATGACTGATATGATTAGAAGCAAGCCTCAGCTCTCAGGGATTCTTCAGATTCAGGAGAAAGGCCAGCTATAGAACAACTTAGAAACCATTAAAAAGTGGAGAGCCAGCTTTTAATTCCTTGTTTTTATGGCTCTGGAGATTGAACTCCATTACTAGTAGACAAGCACTCTGTCATTTCATCCCCAGCACTTTACACCTTCTTTCACACACAAAAAAAAAAAAAAGAAAAGAAAAAGAAAACAGAAAAAAATTGAGACAGGGTCTTACTAAATTGTCCAGGAGGGCCTCAAACTTGCAATCTCCCTGCCTCAGCAAACTGAATAGCTGGAATTATAGGCATGTGCCACTATGCCCAGTGGTTGAGATGTTTAAGTCAGGAATGTGGGGAAAAAAATTGGAAATATTTGGAGCATTTTAGTCAAATACATTAGGAATTGAGAAGAACTGAAAAATTGGTAAGAACACAAAAATGGGAGAAAGAGCAGAATCCAGTCCTATTTTCAGGTAGGCAGCAGAACCAGACAAGTTACAGAGTTGAAAAATCGCTCAAAGACAAGAAACCAAAGTAGAATCTGCTAGCCTGAAAGTGTTAGTTTTATACTGAAACATGATCTTTCTCTCTACAGCCATTAAAAATAATTTTCACAATATACCAGTAGTCCATTAATGTGCATGCATGAAACACTCAGACTCTTAATTCCTGACTAGTATTTAAGATATACTGCTGTAAGAAAAAAACATACAATTTTCTTATTGGTACTGGGGATTGAACTTAGGGGCGCTTTATCACTGAACTACATTCCCAGTTTTCCCACATGCCTGTTTTGAAAATTTTGAGACAGGGTCTTACTAAGTTTTTTAAGGTCCCACTATACTGCTGGAACTGGCCTAAAACTTGCATTCCTCAGTCTTAACCTCCAAAGTCTCTAGGATTGCAAGTGAGTGCCCCTGTCCCCAGCTAGACAGATGTCTATTTATAAATGATACATTGGTGATTTCTAATTTTTTACTATTAATGTCATTAGACTGAAATATGTCTTGAATCATACTTTGAATTTTTTTTCTTGTATTTTGATTCACATTAGTGACAAAACTTAAGACTCCTGACTCTAAGCAGTTTTAAGTTGGTGTCCTCATAGAGTTTTTACCAAGATTGTGACTAAACATGAAGAAAGTGAGAGTGAAGGAACAGCCTGTGCATCTGGTTTCAGTTTCATGATTCCCAAAATAAATAACCTTCTTGGCATTTGGCTTATTGTTTGAATAGCCACCAGACATTTCATGCTTTTATTCTTGGAAAATGAACAATTACCTATCCACTTGCAGATAGACAGAGCCACTGGAAAAATTGTGGGTCATGAGTTCTCTGTAGAAGCATGCATGCATTGTCTAGGCAAGTTCACTTATGTGATGGCATAAGAAAATGCAAGAGAACAGGAATGGGGGCACATGCTTGTAATCCCAGTTATGTGGGAGGCTGAGGCAGGAGGATCACAAGTTTGAGGACAGTCTCAGCAACTCTGCAAGAACTTGTCTTAAAATAAAATTAAAAAATGGAAGTAATTCAATATCACAGAGATTGCCTGCCAGGTGTGAAGCCCTGGGTTCAACAGCCAGGATTGGGATGGGGGTGATTTGGGCTCTCACATATGATCAAATTATGGAAGAGGTTCTGTTGATCAGAAATCAGATGTGAAATGCCCACTATCTCAGGAGATGAGAATTCTTCTCTTCTGAAAATTCTGTGGATTCCATTTTATATTAGGGTTTGAAGAAATGTGGTAAAAGTCAGAAACCCAAGATCTGAAGGTCCTACCTCCCTCGGTGAACTAAGCATTTCTCCCCTCTGAGGTCTTCTCACATGCCTGGAGACAGCATATCTTCCTGAGGTCTTCTCACTTGCTTGGAGATAGAGGGCACATCTTCCAACCCTTTGTCATAAAGTGGTTTTGGTACTCAATGCATCCATAATCTTCTCTTACCTTTATAGCTGAATAGGGAATAGTGGGCTACTACCATAAAAGGTTTTCTTTCTTCCACGTCAAAAACTTGGAAGCTTCTCCCAGTTGATAAATCACACAACTCAGTTACCTGCTACTGTGGTTGGAACTGGTTGTTCACAAAGTTTTTGCTTTGAAGACTTGGTCCAGAATGCAGCAGGGTACAGAGGTGGGGTCTTCAGAAGGTGACTGAATCACTAGGGGTCTGATATCATAATGAATTAATCTCCTGGTGAATTTACAACTTCATGGGCTATTGGAGGGGGTGGAATCTTTAGAAGTGGGCCCTAACTGAAGGAAATGGGTCATTTAGGGTATGACCTTTAAGACTATATTGGGCACCTGGCCTCCTGCTTTTTGGCAACCATGAAGTGAACAGTGTTGCTTTGCTCTGTGCTCCCTTGCCATGGGCCCAGTGAAATGGAGCCTAGCATGATGATGTTTCTGAAACCAAAAAAAAAAAAAAAGTCAAATTAAATCTTGTGTCTTTTAAGTTGATTTACCTCAGTTAATTTTTTACAGCAGTGGAAAGTTGACTAACACACCACTAAAATGGATTAAGGGAAAGGTAAAAGGTATAGAATAGAAACCTAAATTAAAACTTCAGAGGTATATCTCACCTGTCAGTCTTTTAATTAGTAATGGAGGGAAGCTAGGGAAATGAAACCCCTGCCTTTAAATTCAGCTATACCTTACCCTGGAGGTCCAACTTGCCTATAAGTGATGATAAATCATTTTTAATTTCTTTGCAAAAATTTTAGCTTGGGTTTTTTGTCCAGTCTAAATACAAATATTCCTGGAAGAAAATAAAACTGAATTTATATAAGAAATGTTTTGTCATGCATTCCTTTATCATCTGGTCTTTTTAAAATAGTCCTGGGCAAGTTCTGAGTCTAGTAAACACATGGCAGGACAAGAAAAGGAAAGGGTGGGTCACAGGATGATGCAGACAGAGAAGGCATGTGTGACACTACAGAGGTGTGGACTTCTATAGGGGGTTTACTGAAACTAATCATGTCAGAAATTCTTGTATCTTGGGATAGCCAAAGCAGAAGTCCTAAAACCAAAAAGTAACTTCCATCCATTTGGTACACAGGGATCACAATTTCGAGGTCTTTTTGCACCGTTCAGTACATAGGGATCACAATTCCCAGGTATTTTTGCAGGTATGTAGGATTTCAGAACATAAGTAAGCTCAGAACTGTAATCTCTCCCTTCTCAGATTCTAGCACTTCTGCTTTAAGCTGTTTTATTTTGGCAAGTTAATCTCTATGACTCCATTTATTTTTGCAAATAATATTTGAGAATTAAACTAAATAACATTGTAGACATTTACACAATGGCACCTGGTAGGTTTTCAGTAAATACCAGTTATCATTTTTAGTTGAGAACAGAAAATATTGTTACACTTGCTTATTTCCCTGACATCAGGAATTGGGTACCCTTTACACTTTCTGATGTAGAGAAAGGACTATTGAAAGGACTGTTTCTAGGTGAATAAATATTCAAGTTTGCACATGACATCTAATTTAGGTACCTGACTAAAATGTAAATGTAAAAAAATAGTTTCCCAAAGAAATTTTAGTTTTTCTTCTTTACCTAGATTTCATCAAGAAGTAAGATTTTTGTCCATCTCATTGTCTTCTAAATATTTAAGCCTCAGACCCATCATGAGAATTAAAGCTGTCCAAAAAATCAATTACCTGTATTAATGGCATGATGGAAATTTAGTAGAAATTTTCAAAAAGCAATTTTAGTGATGATTTTTCAAAAGGCAGCTACTATCAATGTTCACAGAGATGAAAGATGATTTTCTCAACTGTGTTCTTCCTGTTTTTGTATTTTCTAGCTTAGTTTAAACTCTGTTTTAGGCCATGGGATTTCAGAATTTTGCCAGAATATAGGAGGGAAAAGTTAATAAAATCATAAAAAGTAAAATTTAAAATGGCCTGCACTTGTAAATATTAGAGTATCTTACAACCATGAAGCTGAAAAGGATATGATAAATTTCATTTTCCATGGTAAATGATATGATAAATTTTTCTAAACTGAAGATATTTTAGAACATCTACTTTAATATATATTTGTAAAGAATTTAAAATAACTTGGTAATTCCAACCACTTAAGACTTTAGAAAGAAAGCAAGTTGGAAATAACTTACGAATTTTTATAACCACAATAAATTTAAGTTATGTGTTTGATCCAAATGTATTACATACAGAAGACTAAAATAATTATGCTAAAAAACACACAAAACTTCTATAAACAGAAGCAGGAGGTCAAAATAGTTTCTCTAATATTTCAAAGGCCTTATTGGGCCTTGGTATCCAACCATGTTACAACATACTCTTCTAGACACTGAATATGAACACCAGAGACATTCTCTGACCATGGTTATTTGAAAATGTCCTATTATAACAAATGCAGAACATCCTATAAAATTTAATAAATAAAATATCAATTTTTTTTGGTTTTTATCTTTCTAGAAATAATAACTTAAATACAAAACAGAGAATAAAACAAATGGATATGTGAACAGCAAGCCCTGTGGATGAAATGGGAGGAGGCAACATAAATTCTGTAACATTTCTTGTCTTGGGCCGGCCCACAGTTAACTACAATGGCAACTTCTAGGTATGAAGTGCTACAGAAAAGAACTTTTTCTGTATTTGCTTGACTTCACCACTGTAATACTGTCTATAAAAAAAGGAAAAATTCAATCAAATTTTTTGCTATAATTTTTGAAACATTTTATTCTGACTTTGTTTCAACATGTTTGAGACACACACCTAACAAAAATACTCTTGCACCTCTTTTTTCTCCACTAGACCTTTCGATTAAAATCCATGAAATTCATGTGCCAATATTAGAAACTATTCAGTCACTTATTTTGTTTTCAACAGTGATTTTAAAGGGGTTTAAAGTACCAAGCCAATTTGTCTGAAGGATAATTTTAGAAATATGAATATCAAATAGAGTGGTAGGATCTCTAGGAATCTGCCTCCTCTGCATCACTTTTCTAATGGATTGTTGCTTGTTTTACACATTGAGATTTTAGACCTCACAGCTTTTTTTTTAACTTACTAAGGCAGACCTTCACTGAGGCAAATTTCATAACATATTTTGATTAAGTTTGGATCATTAGTTTATACTATTTGACTTTTAACCAAATAGTTTTTCATATACAAATAAAATGAATATTACAAAATGTTCAGTTTTCTAAATTGTCTCCAGTTTTGATTTGGTATCTATGAAATGTGTCAATGCACATCAAATTTAGATTTTGTTTGGTAACTAGTTTTTCAAATCATATTACTAAATAAGACTGTGGAGAATGTATAAATAAAGACTATTCATATTCTTAATCTGAGTGTGTTTATTTCGGACTGTTCAGCTCATGGTGAGTATACCATTTCTCACATCTGTAATTTTCAATAGCTCAGCCCCAACTCAAGTTTTCATTTTACAGCTAAAGAGTAAGTCTTCATCACACACTCTTCAGATTTTTATTTTTCTTTACTTCCTACTACCACAAAACTATCTTGGCAATGTCCTGAAATTAGATAATTATGATCCAAAGAGTTATTCTTCTAATGAAGAAAAGGGTACCAAAAATATCTATAGCCCCATCAGGTAATGAGTGTATCCTCAGTGCTGTTATAATATTCCAGAAAAAATAATCATTTCTTGCAGCAGTTCAGCCTTTCAATGCTGTTGGAATGTGATGTGATTTATTTGTAACTTCATTCACCCATGCTGCAGGGACAGTGTACATGTGTCCTAGTGGACTCCATCAATATTATTGGGTTGTCATGAAAAAGTCACAGATGGCACAGATGGAGTGAAACAGAAATTTATTTGTGCCAATTCCAGAGTCTCTATATCATGATGTCTCCAGGAATGGTTTCCTTTGAGGCCCACCCTTTGACATTTATATTGCCATCTTTTGACTCTGTTTGCATGACATTTTTTTCCTATTCTTCTGTATCTTTATTGCTGCTTTTTATAAGGAGAAAATTTTAATTGGATTAGACTTTATACCAATTAACTGGATTAGCATTTAAACCATAACTTTAAGAAACATATATTGAACAGGGGATATAGCTCAGCTGGTAGAGTATTTGACTCTCATGCACAAGGTCCTGGATTCAATCTCCAGCACCACATACAATAAAAATTAAAATTAAAAAGGAACCATATATTTGAATGAAGTCACAGTCTGAGGCACCAGGTATTTGGAACATAAACATGTGAGATTTGGAGTGAGGATACAATTGAGCTGGCAAAATATACTAGTGGGCTGCTGAAAACAGACTCCCAGGAAAGGGAATACTGAATGAAGGAATGTGAATATGCAACATTTTAATAGATACAGGCAAATAGCATCACAGATGGACTGCTAAAGTTTAATTGGCACAAGAAGTCTCTGATTGTAGCAGCTTCTCTCATCCAGGATTGTCTTGGTTTTGATTTTTAAAAAGTTATTTTTCTTGGTTAATCTCTTGTCCATGAAGTAAATAAGATCAAGTTGTTCCTTCAGTTTCTCAACTGACAAACTGAGTTATTTCTCAGTTGATTTACCAGTCATATGAATTATTTTCTTCCCTCAATCCTACTGATATTTTGGGTCCCATATTGTGCTTTCTTGTACCAAGTAGTCTCAAAACATTTGCCCTAATGTAGAACCTGGGCTGACCTGTTACTGAAGACTTTCCCTTAACATGGAAGAAGGTCAAACAATAGTCTCTCAATTCAAACAAACCTCCTTGGATGTTTTTGCTAGACTCTCTCTTTAAAATGGAGAAGAAATGTTATTTCTCAAGACAAATATCCCCTATACCAGGAGTAAACCAGACTTCGAGAATCTTAGAAGGAATTTCGTACTTCTCTGTTTTGGGCAGTTGTCAGTCTGATATATAATGCTAAGAAGCCATTTGATATCAAGAAGCCTGTGTTTTCTCATCTTTTTAGAGGACTCACTTTAATCAAGGCTTCATGTAAGAATTGATATAAGTTGCTCCCACAACTGTCAAAACAGTTACTCTTCAGTTATCTAAAGTTACTCTTTAGATAGTGCTTAACCATTTTGTGACATATCACCACATTTTTTTTTAATCTTATAATCTTTTCATCAGGGTCACTTATGTCATCCACATTCCTGGGCACAATATGCCAACTCTTGCTTGTCTGAAATCTAGATACCATTTCTTCGATATTTTATGGTACTTCCAATAATTGTATGTCCCTCCTTCACCTCCTTTTGCTCTAAGCCCTCAATAAAAATATTCTGCTGCATGACTCTATAGTGCATGTCCCACTTTGGAATGAAATCATAGGACTTGGTGGTCCTTTACATTCCTCTAGACCAGCCTGTTTTATAATTACTAAACCCTGGTTTAACTTCCCACATATTTAACATCAACCTATATTTTGATATGTAAAGGTGTGTTGAAATAAATTTTAGCTGGTGTTTGCCCTTAAGGCAAAATGAAACAGGATTCCCTGGATTCTGGAATGGAAGATGCAAGATGATACAGTTATATGAGAATGTTTCCTTTGTGTTGCACTATGTAATACACAGGAGTGGATTTTATATACTTATATCACATATCCTGCTTTTTTATATTTTTGTCACCTTTTAAGTCTGATGACAATAAGAAATATTGCAAAAGTATTGTGATCCAGTGGAGTTATTTTGGCTTTGGAATCAGATACAGCTTATCTTGAGTATCAGTGCACCTACTTATTAATCGTGGAAATACATCCACAGGAGGAAACATATATTACATTTTGGCCCATAGGTTTAACCTCAAATTGCCAAATAAGATTGTATTTCATGAACTTAAACAACACAGTCAGGACTGTGAAAGTTTGCAGGCTATGTGTCCCTAACCCCTAGGCATCTTTGTTTTTCTGCTGTGTGATGTCTGCAATGTGAAAACCTGTAGCCAGTATGAAGTGAGAAAGAAAAATCTACTTTTGGATACTTCCTGGATGGAACTTCCTGCTCCCACTCAGGCTATTGTTTCTACTAATTTTGGGCCTGAGGAGAAATATTATAGGAAACTCTATCCCTCAACACTAGCATGTAAAGTGATAGACCAGGTCCTTTAAATCCCTGATATCTTGAGACCCATATCCTTCAAACCTGGCATATGGGTATGGCAAAATGAAGTATGCTGGAGAGAGTCAAACCTGAGGGTGTAGTTCCAAAAGCATATGTTCTTCATTAGTACTATTTTATAAATCATATGAAGGTAATATTCCTGAAAGGCTGTGTTACATTATTAATATCAATTCCAACTCTTTCTTTTTATGCTATCAATAGGAGTATTAGAAATACTCATTAATTAGAAATTAACCTTGTACTTTAGGTGTTTTTATTGGATATTGTTGCCTTAAGGGGTTGTTCCATTCAAAGTTTAGTCTGTCTCCTAACAAGAACAGAGAGCAGAATAGTTAAATAATATTTTATATTAATTGCCATTATATTAATTGCCATTATATTTTCATTCATAAATAATATACTGGTGTATATAATCCATAAACTGAAATGGCAATATGCACTAGGCTAAATGCAAATGTTCTGCTGGTTGGACTGGATTCCACATCTGGAAGAAAATATTGTCTTAAAATAGCAGCAGCCTGAGACTCTGGATGCTATTCCCAGACCTCAAAAGAAAAAGAAAGTGCAACCAAGGACCTATCATTCTGTTCTTATTCACGTGCATTGGCTATTATTCACTGTCACTCACAGAGAAGGCTACCTGGTCTCATACCCCAGAGGCACAGTCTGAAGCCCTGTTCAATCAAGAGCATTTAGAACTGACCAATTCTGTGTGCTGACAGGGAATTGGGGGTGGGCTTCTGCTGCCTTCTCCATTTCTCTTGAGTTCACCATATTGGTAATTTGGCTCTAGGCTTCACTCTCCTGATTTGGAGCTCCAGGTAGCTCTGCTGTGCAGGGACTGAAGATACATAGGGAGAAAGACTGGCTCCTGAACACCCAGAAATGGTGAGTGGGCAGTGACATCATGAGTCTGGGAAGGGAGGATGTTGGAATGGCAGAACTGGCTGTGGCAGAAACCAAACCTGGCTGACTGGGATTCTCCGCAGTCTCTGGAGTCTGCAGGCCTGAGCTCTCCTGTGGGGCAGTGCACTCTCCATCCTACTGGTCATCCAGGTGGAGTATATGTTAGTGGCAGAGACCCCCTCACTGCCTTCCTTATCCTTGCAGGACATCCTCAAACACTATCTCACAGGTGTGTGCCTGTGGCCCAGCATCTAGGTGATTGAAGGGGGGGTGATTATTGTTATCAAATCTCCACATGCAATTTTCCTGCAGGAGAGCATTTGTGGTCTGCAGAGACCACGTTCCCTCCTGAGCTAGCTAATTTTCATTTTTAGTTTACTTTTTCTTTTCTTTCTTTCTTTCTTTTTTTTTTTTGTGTGCTTTGCTGGAAGTTGATCCTTGGGATACTTTACTACTGAGATATATCCCTAGTAATTTTTTTTATTTTATTTTGAGACAGAGTCTAGCTTAGATGCTGAGATTGTCTTGTTATAGTTTGATTTTTCTAGACTTTTCTATTGCAATTAAGTATATGATTTTACATACATATGGATTCATATATGGATTTAGTTTATATTATGATTCTTTGTTGATTATTGTAGTAGTGTAGTTTCAAAATAAACATGAATATCAGATAATGAGAAATATTCCTTCTGCTCTTATAACTGAAAACTTTTCTGACTAAAATTATATATAATTTTGTGGATGAACCTTAGAAGTTTATGGTTTCTTATCTCAATAAAAGTAAAGCATGTTGATTTCTTTATTATTGCCCTATAGTTATATATAATATTTGAGTTCATTTTGACATTATTTTTTAAGCATGAAATTTAGTTTGCTCCACTTCATTACCCAGTAGTTTCTCTTTCCCTTCTCTTCCTACCTTCTCCTCTTTTCCATTTATTTATAGTTTTATACATTACTGCTTTATAGATACACAGAAAACTAGAATTAAATGTGATATATGCATATAGGCACATAGCAGTTTTACTGGGTACATTGTAGGTAAATATAGGGAAAAATTGTCTTCCTTGTAATGATGAGTTTTATCATCTACACATGGGATATGTAAATGAGTGTTTAATGTGCTTCTGCTGATACTTATTTTCTCATAAGTTCTACATATTTTCTTTCTAAACATGTATACATGTGAAATGTGACATGCATATTGCACACATATAAAACTTAAGCATGGTGTTTTTTACTATTTCTTAAACTGCATATACTATAACTAAAAATTTGACTGGCTCCTAGTAATCATTTTTCCCACAGAAAATTATTAATCTCTTCCAAAATTTGCATTCACTTGAACCAGGCCCCTGGGGTTGTATGGTTGATGTTTGGATGAGTACTGTTGTGGTCTTACCTGTTATCATGGTCACATATGATGTAATTTTAAGAAGTCTGTGACAATGAGCATCATATATCTTCAAAATCAAGAATTTCCACAAATAATAATGAAGTCCTTGAGTTTATGAATATTCATGTGTTTTATATCACCATCAATATTATTTTGCCTGTGATGGAATTTTATATTTCTATAAATATTTTAGTATTCCTTTAGATTTTGCTTTTTTATGATTATTGAAGACTTAGATATAGATAGCTCCTGTATTAAGTGACAGTTCAAGTCATTTGTCTGCATTTCTTTTGTGATTTCTGGTTTCAAAGTTAAGAAAATGTATCTATAAAGGTAGATAAAATGGGATTTCAAGAAAAAAAAAGGTTTTGCATTTAATTAATAAAAAAAATTACAATTTTATTCCCCTGAGTTTGTATTGTAGATATCTTGTATGCTTTGTATTTGGAGGTTATTTGAAATAAAATTGCAGGGCTTAAATTTTGAAATTCTAACAGAAAATATAAATAAGAAAAATCTCACTTCCTGATGGCTGCAGGAAAATGAACATATTTCCTCAACATCATTTGTTAAGTAAATTTTTGCATGACACATGCACAAAAACATCCACTCTTTCCTTGAAGATTTTTTTTAATGTTTTTAACAGTGAATCTTGCAGTGTATTATCTGGAATTTGGACTTTAATACAAAATCATATAGGATAAGATTTGGCATTCCAAGAAATAAGTGTTATAATCTATTGTTTTATGAATGATATGTTGTAGAAATAGCAATAAATGGACATTTATTTTTAGAAATACATATATTTTCTTTAAAATTTTTGAGCCTTTTATATTTATTTCTCTTCTGAGTCATACTCAGACTCTGTACCTATGATGTGCTTTTTTGCACTCTGTAATCTCCAAGCACTTACCTCATAAGGATTCTAGGTGGATAGCTCAGTTTTTGAAGAGTTACTTAACATGAACGTAGGTAAAAACATTTTTGTTGGTCTTGGGATGTCTTCTCTAGGTACTCTTAACAAAATGGAGTGAAAATATTTCTTCAGACACATCTTCTACATCAGGAGCAAATCAGGCTTTGAGGAGTTTTGAAGGATTTCATATAGTTCTGTCTCTGGGTAGTCCTTTTTGTGCAACTGAGTTGCCATTTAGTATCCAGAAACTTGTGTTTACTCATCTCTATAATGAGAAATAATTTTAGAGAACACAGATGAAAAATGCTCTTCATGGAGGCTAGTAATACATGTATGTGCTGTGGCCATAGTTGACAAACATCCTGGAAAAGACTGCAGATACTAATTGTTTAACTATTATCTGCCATTCACCTGAATTTTCTTTCCAAATTTGTAATTCCTTTTCACTGTAGGAACCAATGTCATCCACATTCCCAGCATAAAGTTTTTATCTTTTTTGTCTGAATTCCAATTTCCAAATCACTGATGGTTCAAGGTGGCACAACTAATTGTGTTTCCTTGCACTGCTTTTACTTCATGTCCCCAATAAAAGCTTTGTCTGCTCCATTCCTCTATCAGCTATGTTTTTTTGTGACCTAGAAACCTGTATTTTTTGCTGATTTGTACAGGAGAGTTTGGATTACTTCTCCTGCTGTCATTCCTTGTTACAAACTGAACCGGGATTTTCTCAGGTCCTAGAAAAGGATCCCATAAACAATCAGATATATAAAAAGGTTTTGTTTATGTGGAATATATGTGCATAATGTATATATTCAAAAGGTTCAGGCAATTCTTTACTTTCTTTTTTTACAGGTGAGTAATATAATTTCGTATCTGTATTTCTTGTCATGTTCAAAAAACTGGAGAGGCACTGCCCTGAATGAAAGCAGGAGCTTTTTTTTTTTCTTTTTCTTCCAGTAATGGGATTGAACCCATGGCCTTGTGCTTGCAAGGCAAGCACTCTACCAACTGGAGCTACCCCCTGCCTGAAAACAGGGAGCTTTAAGCAGAAAGTTTCCAGATGTAGGTTTTCTCCCTCCAAATGTTGGCCATGGTCCATTCCATTCCATACAGCAGAAAGCAAGCAAAGTATATTAAAATTACACACACACACACACACACACCCTTAGAAATCCTGCTTTTTAAAAAATGGGTCACCAAGTTCTGAATAATAAGAAAAATTTTATGAGTCATGTGGTGTAGTGGAGGTGTTTGGGCTTTTAAACTAGACAATTTTTTTTTGTACTAGGGATTGGACCCAGGGGCATGTAACCACTAAGTCACATCCCCAACACCTTTAAAATTTTTATTTAGTGACAGGTTCTTGATAAGTTGCTGAGTCTGGCTTTGAACTTGCAATCCACATAACTGAGCCTTACAAGCTGCTGGGATTATAGGTGTGTGCCACCATGAGTGGCAAGAACATTCATCTTGATTCCAAGTCCACTTGCTCATTTAGGGGCTTTCACCATAGGAAGAAAAGTACCATAGACTGGCAATTAGGTCTAAGGCCAAATTGCAAAATAAGGATTTGATCTTTAATCTTGAATCCTCACTGGCCACTCAAGTGGGGCATAAGTCAGCAGTAGGATGCCATGTTTCTGCGGAATATTTTCAGCCACTATCTGAAGTCCTATTTGAGCACATATATGCCAGCATTCCAACACCTTCCCAGATTGTGTTGTGGATTGTGGAGAGGTAAGATCATCAGAATTGCAACTCCATGTATTGTTTTCCCGCATGAGGAGAGTTGTGATCTGTAGTCTGTGTTTCTCAGTTCTTCCTTCTTCCTGAGCTCATTCTTCTGTTTTGGTGGGATGGTGATGCGGTGCTTTGAACCCAGAGGTCTTTACTACTGAGCTATGTCCCTGGTACTTTTTATTTTTAATTTGAAACAGATGCTGAGTCAGGCCTTAAACTGTGCCTAGACTCATGAGTTGCTAGGATTACAGGTGTGTGCGACCCTGGTTGAATCCTCCTGAACGTTCTAAATATATGGGAAACAACATGTGAAATAAGGGTGTGTGTGTGTGTGTGTAATTTTAATATATTTTGCTTGCTTTCTGGTACCTAGAGTGGAATGAACCATGGCCAGAAATTGAAGAAAACCTGCCTCAGAGCTTAAACCTTTATATATATATATAAATATATATATTTATATATATTGATATAATATCAATATATATATTGATATATATATATATCAATAAAATCTTAAAATTCCAATTCGCTGTTCATATTTTCAATGACAACTTTCAATGACAACTTCTCCTAACCTCAGTGTTATCAATTATTTTCTCCTATTACATTTAAAATGAGCCAATTATTTTTTAAAGTTTTTTTTACCAAGAGCTGGATAGAACTTTCTAAAGGATTTATTTTGTAGCTGGGTGCAATGACAAATGCATAAAATCCCAGAGACTCAGTTGGTTAATGTATGAAGATTGCATTTCCAAGGTCAACATCAGAAATTTAGGTTGAGCATAGGCAACTTAGAAAGACCTGTCTCAAATTTTTAAAACACAGACTGGGAATGTAACTCATATTTAACATGACCCTGTGTTAAATCCCCACTACCATCGAAAAAGACAAAAGCAAAGGCTTTTGTTGTTATTATTTATGAGAATTTCACATGATGGAAAAGTAGAGAAAAATCACTTGATCTTTGTAAAAATATGTGCTAGTAATCTCCTTTTGTCTCTCCAAGGCCAGACACCTTGTCAAAATGTCCTTGGGTAGAGAGTTCACCTGATGGAAATCATGTGAGAAAATTCTCCTTCCCTCTCTGATATTTTCCTGGTACTGTGTTTCAGAACTGTTTGATATGAGGATCCCACAGATGGCACATCTAATATCTCTTGAGAGTCTAGTGAATATCAGTACTTGGGTCTTATCTTGTTAGACAGCAGACTTAACTTAGGTGGTCTAGTTTTTCAGGGAAGTAGCTGAGTGTTCCAAAGCTGAAAGAAATCTCCTGGGGTACCCTTCATCTAAAATGCACTTCAGTTGTTTCTTGACCTTTGCTACTGTGAATACTGCTACAGTGAAGATGAGATTGCAATCATTTATTTAACATACTGATTTCAAATACTTTGGAAATACACCCAGAATTATTAATATTGTGTTAGTTTTTAAAGAACTTTCAAATTTCAAGGCTTTTTAAAAATTGGTTTTACTAAATTCATTTGTAGCAGTTTAAAGTGTTTCTTTCTTCCATATCCATATAATTGGGGTACTTGTTATTCTTCCACTTTTTGGTAGTAGCCATTCTAACAGCTGCACTCAGGTCACAGAAGCTCTTGTAGTTGAATGGTGCACTAAATTCATGATGCAAGTTTGTTAGAATTGAGGTTACCTTATACTCATTGAATGAAGGTGATGTGATTCTATTTTAGCAATAAACAGGGATCTGTATTTTATTCCTTTTTATTCACTCCTGGTGGGGATTTTAGCACATGAAATGCTTACATACCAATATGGAGCCTCTTTTTTGTGATATACTGAGATATGCACATCTGCATTTGTCATTGCTCCCAAAGCCTGAATATTTAGGATGTAGTTCACTGAATGGAAAAATTTGAATTTCAGACAAATTTGTTACAGAAATAATTTCTTAGTCCTGGAGTTATTAGTGAGGTGAACTGAGAAAAAGGACTCATGAAGTACTTCACTTCCACTTGGGCTGCCAGTCATGGACTGTATTTCCCTTGTTAACTCTTTGGTGCTGGATAGATAGAAGCTCAACTGTTAGCAACAGCCTTTTGCAGATTATGCTGGCAAATGTTTTTTAGGGAAAATTGGAACCCTTGAGTTTTAACTCCACTTCTTCCCAGTTTCCATAAAATAAAACCCAGGGCTCTTCATTTTCCTAGAAAACCACACCTTTTCTCTGATCTTTATACTCATGTATAGCTAGTCTCTTTCTCTGTGTGCACCAGTTAAATTAAAACTCAAACTAAAGAAGATTTAGAATTATATGTGCTATATTTATGCCCTAACTCTCTTCCTCTACTCAAGGTGACAGTGAATTTAAGTATCCCATCCCCATTATAAGGATCATTGCTCAAGAAATGACAATATTCTAGTATAAACCAACCTTTCCTACTCATCTGATGGTAGATTTTTTTGTTTTATATGCTTCTAATTAATTTATAAATTTAAGACAATTTCAAAACAGGAGTAAATATTGATTTGGTGTATCTGTCAGGAGACTCATATTTTGCTTTATTTTTATAATCATTCCTCTTAATATCTGCTTCCTGGTGGGTGGTGCTTGGATATCATTCCAGTATTGCATGCATTCTTAACACAATCCCAACCAGTGGTCTGGACCTCTAGTTCTAATAACTACCTTTTGGTTGGATTGTAGCATTTATTCACATGAAATATTTTTCTTGATATGATTGTATTTTATAGACCTTTTATTACCCATAACAGTAAAAATAATATTTAGGTACATACGGATTTACCTAGCTAATTTTCTCTATTGTGATTTCTTGGTCTTTATATTACCACAATATTATAATTTTATAACATACATTAGTATCAGGTAATGATAGCTGGTACTTTGCTTTTATATTTCAGAGAGTTTTTGGCTAATATATTTATGGATAAACTTCCCGGAGAATTTTGGATGTTTTTGCATTGTTCTCTTCTTAAATTTCATTGAGGTATTATTATAGTTGACTTGGAGAAAATGGTCATTCTTATGATAGTTTCACCATCTATACATAAGGTGAGCAATTGGTTCTTTGATGTACTTCTGTGCATTTTTAGTTTCTCAAATTCTGCATGTTTTTAAATATTTTTACATATGAAATACAACATTCATGTGACAACTTTATAAAATATAAATGATGTTTTTTTTAGTATTTGTCAAACTGAATATGACAAAAATGTGTCTAACTTCTAGAATCATTATTTTTCAAAATTTATTCATTTATTCCTAAATATGCATCCTTTTTAACCATGGCCCTGGGTTTCAACTCAGAAGGAGTATGGTTTGGTCTTCATATGTACAGGCATTGCAATTTTAGTCTCTGTTTCTTGTGGTGGTGTATCATGTATGTTTGATTGAAAAGAATTCTGCACAAGGATAATAGTTTTTTAAACTATATCTTCCCTTTATGAGAATGCCTTTCTTTCACATGTTCATCAATACTGTTTAACTTTGTTTTTATGATGTGATTTTATTTTACATTACCTAATTTCTAAAGATGTTTAGTTTTTCATGATTATGGAACAGTTATATATGGCCTATTTAAAGTGATTGTTCAAGTCTCCTTCCTGCTTTTATTTTGCAGTCTGTATGATTCTTCTTCTAAGTGTTTGATTATGTAGGAGGCAATTAGGTCATTTGTCTGTGCACCATTTCATGGAATCATTTGATGAATAAAACTTTTATTTTAATATTATATAGTTTATGAACTTAAAAATATTATTTTGTGTAAATTTGAAAAGAAATAACTTTTTTGTTGTTCTTTTTCCCTTTTGAGATATTGGGGATTGAAACTGGTGTACTATTACTGAACTACATCCTCAGCTCTTTTTAAAATTTTATTTTCAGACACACTTTGTTAAGTTTCTTTGGTTGGCCATAGACTCAGTGATCCTCCTGCCTTAGCTTCTAGAGTATTGAATATTTCTGTTGTGCACCACCATATGTATCCTGTCACATTTCTTATGTCGACTTTGGATGCTTTATATTTTCTTTTATATTTCACTTTTCATAATTCTTTTATTTATATTTAGTGTGTGAAAATGAGTTATGTGGTATGAATAGGGGATACAATAGCATTTTTATTATTATACAAATATACTCATATCCTAGCATCTTTCAATCAATAGTCCTTGAATACTATTGCTTTACACTCATATTCATGAGTTTTCTTTGTCATTTTAATATTTCCTCCTTTGTGAAATCTTTTGAAATTTCTCACCTGTGCTGCACTCTGTTGAGATGTATTTTTCCCTAAAGAAATGGTTGAGAGTAGATTTCTCAACCTCTTGTTGTAGATCACAAGTAGCAATCACACCCCCAGAAAGGAGAAATCTCTTTTCATTGTATGGTCAACCTGAGAATTGCAAGGAGTGTACCTTGTTTCTCATCTCTATTATATAGTCTTTTATAACCTTTTGTTTCAGGCAGATGCAGGGCAGGGAGTATCATGAGTCTCTTTTAACTTCTCAAAGGCAGCTTGAAATTCTCGTATACAAATCAAATGTTTTATTTATTCCTTTTAAGGCTTAATACAGAATTTTGCATATTAATCCAGAATTAGTGACCAGTATCTGACTGTTTTAGTCAGATTGTTTTATGACTGTGACCAAAATTCTGTACAAGAGCAATTTTAAAGAAAGAAGAGTTTATTATGGGGCTAAGAGTTTCAGAAGTCTCAGTTCAGAGATGATTGGCTCCATTTCTCATGGAATAGGATGAAACAGAATATCATGGCAGGAGAGTGTGGTATATAAAAGCATCTGGGAAGATGGTGCCAGGAAGCAGAAAGTGCTCTGCTCAACAAGGATAAAAGACAATCCTCAAAGGGCTGCTCCTAGGGACCCTTCTCCTCCTTCCATACCTTACAAGTCTGGAGTTACAATTCCATCCCTAACTGAGGGTTAATGTGCTGAATAGGCAAGACTTTTATAACCTAATCATTTAATATCTACTAAACCTTCTTGCATTGTCTCATACATGAGCTTTTGGGAGACAACTAATATCCAAATCATAACACTGACATTTACAGGATCCCATGTACCTGTTTCTAGTTCCTGACTTCTATAAGGCTTAAGATAGCCTTCTTTAAATCTGACATCAAAATTCAGGTCCATTGGGCAATATGGAATCCCAGATAGGTGACATGTTTACTAAACTCAGCCATTTTAGTGGACACCTCATATCCACATGAGGTGAGGTGTTTTACTGCAGCAATATAGTATTTGAAAATCTGAGTTTATAGTTGGGATAGGCTAAAGCAGAAAATCCTCATATTGAGAAAGGATTTATTAATCTACTCATAACCCTCAGCTAACAATTTTGATAGAATTCTCTTCAGAATTTTACAAAAAAAAAAGTTCTTTGTAAGAAAACCCAGCAACACTGGATTGCTACTTTTGTATTGAAGTCCTTTCACTCAAGAGCAATAATTTGGAATATCTTATCAGAAAAATGCAAAGGAACTCATCTTTTAAAATTATTCTTAACCAGTCATTGTTACCTAGCATTACTATTAGTAAAGTATATGGATTTTGCAATATTGGATAAATATCTGAAGCTATGTTACTTTTAGCTCTCAGATCTTGCCCAAATTAGTATACATCAGTGGGTTTTTAAAATTTTTCTTTTTTTAAAATGGGAGATTGGGATATTGCACAGTATTTGGCAAATATAACCAAATCCATCTTTTAAGAACTTGTCCACAAGAGATTTTACCCCTATTAGTACTACAATTTTAAGGATATATTGTTTCTTCATGGGGAATTGCCACCTACTTAAACAAAATACTGTTTGAGAAATTATTTGTCATCCTTCTCAGGGCCCTATGACCAATATAGCCTTATTTATTTATTTATTATTTATTTATTTATTTTGACCATGGTTTGAACCCATATGTCCATATCCTCAGCACTTTTTCTTCTTGTTTTTAGTTTAAGGCAGGGTCTCACTAAGTTGCTTAGGGTCTTGCTATGTTGCATAGGGTGACATTGAAATTGAAATCCTCTTGCCTCCTACTCCCAAACAGCTGGGATTAGTGGAATGTGCCACTGTGCCTGACTCAATCATTTCTTTAAAATAAAATCTCTATCACACATTGATTTTGTTTTTAAAAATTGAATGTTTTTAATTTTTTAACATAAAAAATTATTTTTAATTCAATGTCCCTGCCAGTTCAATCTGACCCAGGCACCCTCATTGCTCTCTGGTCCACTGACTGGCCCAACCAGCACAACATTTCACCACCTGACATACCCAGTCCATCACAGATTGACATCTGCCAGGCTTTAGAAGAATATCAATTCAACAATGCCAGCAACTCACCACAAAATAAAGCAACCATAATTTCACTACAACTAAGTCCCAGCAATCAGGAATTCCACCCATGGAACCTTCTCTCATAGAACCCAATGGAACACACACACTGGTCATGGGTGGACAGCTCCTCTCATTCCACCCCTTATCTATCTCACAAGAAGAGAAGTTTAGAAGTTTTAGAAACTAGCTGGCGACTTGGTGAGCAACACAACAAAAGGAAGCATTTGACAGCCCACACCCCATAAACCCACACTCAGTTCACACCTCAAGAAGAAAAAAATCAGTTGGGGACAGAGAGCAAACACATATTCTCACTATTTGTCCAACACAGTCAAAATAACTCCATAATTTCTTAACTTTTCATCCAGGTTTTTTAACTTTTTTATTTTTGGTTATGTTTTATTTTGTTTTTGATGTTTCATTTTAATTCAATATGTACTGATTGGTTCCAGAACACCTATACATTTATAAAGACTTGTTACGCTTCCCAATTTCTAGCCTTTTTGTTGAAGGTTGTTATTTTTCATGGCTAATTTTTTGAGGGTCAAGGTTTTTGATTACCACAGTTTAATTTTGTTCTGTATACTTTTCCCACCACTGTATTCTCTATTTCTCATTTCTCCTCTCCATTTTCTATTGTGAACAACCAAAGTCTATCCCACTCTTCCTTTATAATCTTTCTTTTATTTTTGTCTCCCTCTTCCTCATTAACATGACACCTCATTAACATTCCATTTTTTCTGCCCTATTTACCCTTTAAAATTGCAAACATTTTCTGTCTTCCTACCTCCTTTTTCCTCATACTGAATTGGATCCTTAACATCTCTTTATGCTACTTGATGTACATAATGTCTTCCCCTACCACCAATGCCAGAGCAGTTATTAATATGGCAGAAGTCATAGACAACACCTATTGTTTGACTTTGTGCCAGACATAGTTTATGATTACTTACTTTTTTAATGGAAATTGCTGATCCTTCTATTTCTTATTATACCAAGTAACACTAGATGTCAAAATAGGAGCTAAGTACCTTATCTACTGCTGTATATTCTTCGCATAGGTTTTTACTATCATTGGCCTCTGTCCCCAAACTCTGAGGTGCTTATAACATAGAGGGGCACTATAGACTTATACGGTAGAAACTCTACTGCTTCAGATCCACCCAGATATATGGGTGAACACACAATCAATATAAAAAATGAAGGGAAAAAAAGCCATACCAAACTACATTGAATACCTCAAAAACATAGAATACCTCAACATCGGATTTCATTGACACAACCATGGAGGAAAGGCCAGAGATGGAATTTAGAAAGTTCATGGTTCAACTGATCTATAGGGTAAATATGACTAAATAAATAAGTTAAGAGAGAAAATATAAGAATTGAAAGGTAACTTCAATAAGGAGATATAGATCCTGGAGAACAATCAATTGGAATTTTTCAAAATGTAGGTATTAATAAACCAAATTAAAAACCCAATGGAAAACATCACCAACAGACTAGACCACATGGAAGATAGATTATAAGGGCTTGAAGACAAAGTATATAATGTTAAAAAAAAGATGACTACAGATAAAAGGTTGTTGAGGTACTATGAACAGAAATTTTATGATAAAGGCTCTGAAATACAGACAAAATCCTGCACAACCTTAAGAATAAAATAACATCAGAAAATTTTCAAAATCTTAAAAACAAAATGGAAAATTAAATACAGAATGCATACAGAACTCCAAATATACAAAATTACAAGATAGCCATTGAAAGAAACATCATTTTGAAAATGCCTAACATACAAAAAATAAAGTCTTATAAGCATCAAGAGAAAAAGACTGGTCACATTTTGAGGAAAACCAATGCAAATCTCAGCTGATTTTTTAACCCAGACCCTAAAAGGTAGGAGGCTTTGGAAACTATACGAAACTCTAAGGAAAAATGGATGCCAGCCAAAAATACTATATAAAGAAAAGTAAGGTTTTGATATGAAGATAAAATAAAAAATTTCCATGATAAATTTTAAAATAATTCACAATGTAAAGTTAACACTACAAAAGATACTCAATAAAATATTTCAAAAATACATGACATGAGTTAATAATGACTATTTCACTCTACTCTCCTTCCTACATGCATAAAAATCCCCCTAACTTTGCTCTCCTCTACCTAATATAAAATGATTCTATTCTCTCCTATTGCCACACCACTTTTTGTGAATTAGCATCTACATTACAGAGAAAACATTTGGACTTTGGTTGTTTTGGTTTGGGCTAATTTTACTTTGTATGATATTTTCTAACTTTATCTATTTACTAACAAATACCAGAATTTTATTCTTCTTTAAAGTTGAGTAATATTCCATGGCATTCTTTCTATATACCATATTTTCTTTATCCATTCATCTGTTGAAGGGCATTTAGATTGTTTCCATGTTTTAGCTTTTGTGAATTGAGTTGCTATAAATATTGGTATGGCTGTGACACTGTAGAATGCTGACTTTAAGACCTTCGGTTATAAAGAGAGGAGTGAGATTGGTGGGTCAAATGGTACTTCCATTCCAAGTTTTCTAAGTCTCCATACTGCTTTCCATTATGGTTGCACCAATTTGCATTCCCACCATCAATGGATGTTTGCCTTTTTCACCACATCCTCGGAAACATTTATTATTTCTGGGATTATTGATAAATGCCATTCTGATTGGAGTGAGATAGAATCTTAGAGTAGATTTCATTTACATTTCTCTAATTACTAGAAATATTGAACATTTTTTCAAATGTAAGTTGAATGATTGTATATCTTCTTCTGTGAAGTGCCTGTTCATTTCCTTAGTCCTTTAATTTTTGGGTTATTTGTTTTTTTGCTGTTAAGTTTTTTGAGTTTTTATATGGCCTAGAGATTAATGCTTTTTCCAAGGTGCATGTGGTAAAGATTTTCTCTTAATCTGTAGACTCTCTCTTCATATTGTTGATTTTACTAAAAATAAGCTATTTAGATTGAGAAAATCCCATTTATTGATTCTTGATTTACCTTCTTGTGCTTTAGGGGTCTTGTTAAGAAAATCAAATCCTTGATGGACATGGTGAAGATTTGGACTTTTTCTTCTATTTTTCCTAGGGTCTCTGTTCCAGTTACAAAATATTTAATCCAAAGTGAGTTGAGTTTAATGCAGGTTGAGAGATAAGAGCTTAATTTCATTTTGTTACATGTGCTTTCCAGTTTTACCAGCACCATTTGTTGAATGAGTTATCTTTTCTCAGTGAATACATTTGGTGCCTTTTAACATGAGATACCTGTTTTACTTGGGTTTTTCTTTGTGTCTTCTATTCTGTACCATTGGTCTAGATGTCTGCTGTGGTGACAATACCATGTTGTTTTAATTACTATGGCTCTGTAGTATAGTTTGAGATCTGATATTCTGATGCTCCCTACTTCACTTTTCTTGCTAAGTTTTGCTTTGGCTCTTCTGGGTTTTTTTATTTTTCCAAGTGAATTTCATGATTACTTTTTCTAGTTCTATGGAGAACACCATTGGAATTTTAGTAGGAATTGCATTAAATTTATATAATGCTTTTGGTAGTATGGCTATTTTGACAATATTAATTCTGCATATTCAGGAACATAGGAGGTGTTTCCATCTTCTAAGTTCTTCTTCTTCAATTTTTTTTCTATAGCGTTCTGTAGCTAGCATTGTAGAGGTCTTTCACTTATAAAATTGATTCCCAAGCACTATTTTTAGGTGACTGGGAATGTGGTAGTGTTTTTATTTCTCTTTCACTGGATTCATTACAGATATATAGGAATGTGTTTGATTTATGGGCATTGATTTTATATCCTGCTGTTTTTTCTGAATTCATTTATTTTAGTAGTTCTTTTGTGGAATTTTTTTGATCTTTCAAATATAGAATCATGTCATTGGCAAATGGATATAGTTTATTTTCTTCTTTACCTATTTGTATAACTTTAATTTTTTTCTTCTATTTGTTCTGGATAGAATTTCAAGGACAATGTTGAGTAAAAGTGGTGAGAGGACATTCTTGCTCCAGAGGGAAAGCTTTCAATTTTTCTCTGTTTAGAATTATGTTATCCCTGGGTTTAGCAAATATGGCTTTTATGATGTTGAGGTAGTTTCTTACTATCCTTAGCTTTTCTACTGTTTTGAACATGAAGGGGTGTTGTGTTGTCAAATCCTATTTCTATATCTAATGATATGATTGTGTGATTCTTTTTTAAATTCTATTGATATGGTAAATTATGTTTTTTTATTTCAATATGTTGAACCAACCTTGCATCCCATGAAAGAACTGAACTTGATTGTGGTGCACCATCCTTGTTTTTGTATGAGAGTTGCCAGAATGTTTTTGAGATTTTTGCATCTATGTTCATCAGGGATATTTTTCAGAAGTTTCCTTTTTTCAGGTTTCTTTGTCTCATTTTGGGATCAAGGTGATATTAGCCTCATAGAACAAACTTAGAAGGGTTTGTCTCTTTCTAGTTCATAGAATAATTTGAGGACTATTGGTGTTTGAAGATTTTATAGGACTCAAATGAGAATCTGTCTGGTCTTGGATTTTTCTAAATTGGTAGGCTTTTAATGGTGTTTTTAATTTAATTACTTGATCTTGTTCTGTAAAAATTATATATGACCTCCTGACTCAGTATAGATAGGTCATATGTCTCTAGAAATTTGTCAATGTCTTCAATATTTTCTATTTTATTGGATTATAAATTTTCAAAATATTTTCAAATTATCTTTTGTACCTCAGTTGTGTCCATTTTGATATTTTATTTTTCATTATATATTTTGGTAATTTGGGTGTCATATTTTACTCTTTGTAGTGCGGCTAGGTGTTTATCAATTTTATTCTTTCTTTCCAAAATATAACTTTTGTGTTTTGTCAATTTTTTTCATGTTTCTTTTGTTTCAATTTCACTGATTTTAGCACTGATTTTAATTATTTCCTGTCTTCTTCTCATTTTAGTATTGAGTTCTTCTTTTCCTAGAGCTTTCAGATGTAATGTCATCACTTATTTGTTGACTTTTTATTCATTAATAAATAACTCAATGCAATAAATTTTCCTCCTTAGTACTGCATTCATAGTGTAACAGAAATTCTGGTATGTTGTATCAGTGTTCTCATTTACCTCTAAGTATTTCATCCTTGGTTTTTTCTACAATCTATTCATCATTCAATTGTGTATTATTTAGTTTCCATGTGTTAGAAATAATTTTATTTTTTATTTTATAATTGATTTCTAATTTTAGACTATTATGATCTGATAAAATGCAGGATATTGTCTCCATTTTTGGTGTTTATTAAGAGTTGCTCTGTGGCATAAAATATGGTCTACCTTAGAAAAGGTTCAATGTGCTGCCAAGAAAAAAAAGTATATTCACTCATTGATGAATGAAATATTATATTAACTGTTGAATCTAAATTATTGAGTGTGTTACTTAGTTCTATGATTTCTTTATTTAGTTACTGTTTAGAAGATCTGTCAAGTAGTGAAAGAGGTGTGTTAAAGTCACCCAGTATTATTGTGATGTGGTCTACTTGATTCTTAAAATTGAGAAGCATTTTTTTGTTTTGTTTTGTTTTTTTCTTGTTGTATATAGGTGCTCTATTTTTTGGAGCATAAATATTTACAGATGTTATGTCTTCCTGCTACAAAATTTCCTACAGTAGAATGAAATAAGCTTCTTTATTCCTTCTGATTAACATGGACTTGGAGTTCAATTTTTCTGTTATAAGGATGGAAACCCCTGCTTGTTTATGTAATTAATATGAGTGATGTTTTCTTATCCTTTCACCTTCAGTCTATGCATGACTTTGCCTCTGAGGTGAGTATTTTGGAGACAGCATATTGTTGGGTCTTGTTTTTTATCCAATCTGCCCATGTTTTTGTTTGATGAGTTTAGGTCATTAATAATCAATGTTATTACAGAGATATAACTTGTTTCCTAGTCATTTTGGTTTATTTCTAGCTTTTAATTTTATTTAGTTTTTCTTTTGACTATTCATTTAGTGTAGTTCCACCATTTGCTTGTTTTTATTTTCTTTTTCACTTCATCCTCATGGAATATTTTGTTGATAATGTTCTGTAGTGTAGATGTTCTAATTGTGATTTTTTAAACTTCTGTTTATCTTGGAAAATTTTTATCTCATCTTCAAATCTGAAAGATAATTTTGCTGGGTATGAAATTCTTGGTTGGCATCCATATACTTTAAGACCTTGAAATGTGTTTTGCTATGACCTCCTCGCTTAGAGAGTGGAGGATAGAGAAGCCAGTTGAGACCTGAATTGGTTTTCCCTTATACATAACTTGCTTTTTTCTCTCACAGCCTTTAAGATCTTATCCTTATTCTGTATCTCAGTTAATTTCACTATAATGTGTCTTGGTGTGGGTCTTCTGTAGTTTTGTACATTTGGGGTTCTGTAAGTCTCCTATATATGATTTTCCATTTCATCCTTTAAGCTTGGGAAATTTTCTGATATTATGTCATTGAAAAGATTGTGCATTACTTTTGCTTGTATCTCTGCTCCTTCGTCTACCAGATAACTCTTAAATTTGTTCTTCTCAAGTTATTCCGTAGTTCCTGGAAGTTTTGTTCATGAATTCTTACCACCGTTGCATGGTCAACATTATTTTTAATAATAAATAGTTTGACTGCATTGTTTGAGGTTCTTTCTTCCAAATTGTCTAGTCTGCTGGTGAAGATTTCCATTGAATGTACAGTTTGATTTATTGATTACTTCACTTTGAGGATTTATGTTTTTTTTAACAATCTCTAATTCTTTATTGAAGTTATCTTTCACTTCCTGTATTTTCTCTTTGATTTCACTCTTTCTACCAACCTTTGTTTCACAGATCCATATTAACCAAATACTTCCTAAATTTCTACTTGGACATTTCTCCTATTGTGTTGTCAGTGGCTTCTCTAATTGGGACATCTTGCTTTGTTTGTTCCTTTTTGTTCCCTTGTTTTTCATGTTGCTTGTGTGTTTTCTCATTTGTTGTGTGGATCTGAGACAACACAGATTCTACCCTGTACACCTGTATTGTAAATAAGGATTTCCAATATCCCACCTTTAAGAAGAAGACAAATATCAATAACACCCAGTACAAACAATATACAGCCTCAAATCTAATATCTCCCTGCAATGTTTCACTGCCCTCTTGCTATAAACAGCAATGATGTGTTCAATCACTGTCCACAATGAAAACAGAAAATTTGTTATTCAGATTTGCAATCTCAAATAGTGGACAAAGATAGAACAGAAACAGTGCAGGACATGGTGTTCATGAGGGAGAAACAGAAACCAGAAACAAAAATCCACAAAACATGGGAGAGAAACCAACAGAGATTGGCTGTTATGTGGAGAAATGGTAGAAAGGGAATCTAGGAAGACAGGCAAGCAAGTGGAAGAATATATAGTGAGAGAAGAAAAAATAAAAAATATAAGAATATAAAGAATATATAGCAAAACTGTAAAACACCATGTGTATATTACTGTCTTCAACAAACTGATGCACAAAAAAATACCCTGCTCCAAAAATGATAGAGAGAGATCAGAGAAGAAAAATTAATAAAATAAATCTCAGTGGAAAATTGAACAACTGCCTCTGCCAGCTTCCAAAATCTTCTCAGCCCAATCTGACTTCCCACAAGACAGAGAGTGGAAGACCTAGTCACCATATCACCACTCTGGGTCTCAGATGTTCTGGATTTGGCCACATTGCAATTCCAGTATTATGATGACACTGGAATTTGAAAGGAGACAATCAAGGATAAGCAATTCTGAGATGCTGTACTAGATTAGAGCACTCCCAGGAGGAAGACCCTCCACTTGCAGCCAAACTCATAGGCACCCTAACACTGAACCTTCAGGCCCTGGCCGGTATCCCCAGACAGGTGCATCTGTGCCCCAAAATGGCAGTGGCCCCAAACACCCTGGAAACCCAAACTAACTCCAGGTTCTGGCTGGCATCTTAAAATAAATGTGTCCACATGCAATCAAACCTGGAGTCTCCCTGGCAGCTGATCTTCGTGCCGGCTCTGAACTGCTTACCCTGCAGGCACCTGCAAGTTTCTTGCCCGAAAAGGCCTTGAAGCTTCCTCAAAGTGGGGAGTAGCCATGATTCACTTACGCCTGAGCCCACAGCCCAGTTGGAGGCATGGCCCTAGGAGTGCAGAATTAGGCACACTGATCTGTGTCCCATCATCCGGCAAACTCTCTGACTACTGTGTACCATCCAAAGCATGGACGGCCTGTGTATGTCAGCTGCTGCATTTATTTTTCTTTCCCCCCTTGGTGATAATGGGGATAGAACTGCAGGGTCGCTGAATGCTGAACTACTGAGCCACATTCCCCCTCCTTTTCAATGTATGTGTGTGTGTGTGTGTGTGTGTGTGTGTATCTGTCTGTCTGTCTATATTTATACAGCTGTAGTTTTAAGGTGAGTTAGGGTTAGTTAGTGGTCTTGGGGAATGGAATGACCGTCACATGATTATGAATGAAAGGACAAGGCCTTGATAAGGGCCCCTGATATGGAAAGTATCAAGCTGGGTCACTGGGTTGCGGTGGTGGGTGGAAGCCTGACAAACCAAACAAATGACCCAAACCAATGAATGAAAAGCAAACATGGATTTAATTTTCCTACTTCGGGCTGCTGTGGATTGGGGAGGGGGTGTGTTTTTGGAATGGCACGTGTACTGAAGCATCTTTTCCAGGGTGATTTCAGTGAGAGCACCCTGTTTTTGGTGGGTAGTACCTGTTGCTTTTTGAGGGTGGAGAGTGATTGAGGCACATGGCACATCATGCTCCTCTGGAGTCACCTAGTGGACTCTGAGATAGGGAGAGAAAAAGAGAGGTAGATGGGGGAGGGTGCACGCAGCAGCAGCGGTGGTGGGGGCAGGGTATTGGGGAGACCCTGAGGGGGAGGGAGGAGAGAGGGAGAGAGATTGTGTGTAGGGGGGGCAGCGGTGGTCGCGGGTGGGGGTCGTAGGTGTGGGTTGTGGTCCAGGGACAACTGTCTCCTCTGGAGAGAAGTGGCCTGTAGGCTCCCTCCCATCCTCCCTCCCTCCTTTCCTTCATAAGCAAGGAATCTCTGACCTGCTCTGTGGGTTTCCTGACCTGAATGCTTCTGAAGGGGAATGATTGGAATGAAATGAAGTGAAATGAAATCATATTAGGACACCATCCCCAGAAGTCCTGGTATTCTCTCTTTGGACTTGGGGTATGAACAAAGACCTGTCTTTCGGTCTCTCAGAGTCTCTCTTGCCTGCTTCTCCCTTTCCATGGCAGCGAGAGGGTGGAATCACAGCGATGATTGTTCCGTTTTCTCGCGTGTCCTCCTTTTGTGATTTTGGTTTTGCAGGCAGTCTGAGACCGCCCCAGTGTCCCCACCAGGTTTTCTAGGGCCTCTGGGCAGAGCAGCAGTGGCTCATGCCCCTCGGTGGTGGGGGGGGCTGTCAGGGCACCCCGGCAGGTGGTGCATGTCCTGGTGGCTTTCTACGACCCCTTCAGAGCTGGTCACGGTGACACAGACTGATTTTCCGAGTCCCTTGTGCCTGATGTTGGTGGCGGTTGTCGGGCTCCACCTGGTCCCGCTTTTATACGAGCTTCTCGCATTCGGAAGTCACCAAAGAGTGACATGTGGTGGCGATGACTGAGACAGATTCCCAGGAGTTGGGTGACACCAGTGGAACTGCTGCCAGCCTGCTGGGGCGGGCTTGTGCGACCTACTGGTGGGAGGTTGGATCTGCAGGCATAGCCTGTGGGTTGTCTGCACGCTCCAGGGCCCGGGAGCCTTGGGTGGCAGCCTGAGCAGGTCGACCAGCACTCCCAGTTGCTGTCCCCCATCCCCCGCCCCCCCCCCAGACCTAGCGAGAGTGGAGTGGGGCGGGGCAGGGCCTCATTGCATGGGTTGGTTTGGCCAGGGAGGACGACAGGACGAAAGGGGCCCACATGACCTAGTCCTGGAGAAAGCAGCTGGGGACTCCCTTGTGCGGGTTGGGCTGGGGACCTCGGCAGGGGCTCAGGTTCCCATCCCTCTGGGTCCTGGCTGGTGTGGACAGGGACTTAGGTTTTCTTTTGAGTGCTGTGGGCCTTGGGACTTTGTTTTTCTTTTTTTTTTTCTTCTTTTCTCCCTGCACTGGGCGGGCCAGAGGGTGTGGTGACCAGCCTGCCTACCCCTTGGTCCCTCGGTGGTGTCACCCTGTTCATCTGAGGTGCCATCCCTATCCTGGTCTTTGTGCTATGCTGGAGCCCTTCTTTGAGAACTGTTCCCTTGAGTGCTCCTGTGGCTGGGGAGAGGTGTACCTGGTTCCGCTTGGCTCCTCTTGGGGTCTGCGTCCCTCTCTTGTCCCTGTCACCTGGGGTTGACCAGTTGGCCCTAGGGGCTCTGGTTCTTTTGGTGACTGGGGTCAGATTTGAGGACAGGTGGTCATGACTCTCTTCCAGGAGGTCATAGTAGCAACTGGACAGGTCCCTGTGGCCTCTGGTCATGATTGTTTCGTCCCAAGGTGGCCGTTTTGTGCCGTTGGGTGGGTGCTGACACGTTGTCCTTTGGTGTGTGTCGCAAAGGGTTTGGGACTTCTTGATGCGTGTGGGGCTCTGGGCTACCGAGGACGACAGGGTGGCCCAGGCCCCTTCTCTCTTGTGCCATCTGCCTGGACCAGCGCACTGGCTCTTCTGTATCTGGAGTATCTCGGCCATGGTGCCACCTCTGGTCTCTGGCACCTGAGGGCGGCGGAGGAAGCGGCGGAGGTCCTTTACCACCATGCACTCCCTGCTGTGGGCACAAAGGGCGGTTTGTGACGAAGCTCGTTTCCATGACTCCGTGCCACCTGTCAGGCATTCTCTGGTCTGTGTTGCCTACTGCTCTCCCTGGGGCGTGGGGCTGGTGAGGCCGAAGCAGGCTCCATGTTGACAATGGTCCTCTGCCGGGTCTCCTGCTCTCCAGGTTCCTTCTCTCTCCTGTGGACGGATCCTTGTGGTGACTTAGCACTTTCCTGGGCCTGGCCAAAGCCACACCAGGCAAGGGATGGACGTTCATGGCGAATGGGACCGCCTTTCTTGTCCTGCCTGCGGGCCTCTCTCCACTTCTCCCCGCCCCTTAGCAGTGTGTGATAAGCAGGGGTGAGGAATCTGCCCTGACCTTGCCCTGGGGTCTTCTGTCGCAGCTGAGGCTTCTCGCTTGCCCACCTGTCGGTGGCCAGGCTGCATGCGTGTGGCCCACTCTGCATCGGGGAGGGCTGCTGTTGCACTGCCCTGGGGTGTGAGTGTGCTTTTGCCTTGATCCTCCATGATGCTCCTGGAGTGCTCCCGTTCGTTCCTTTAGGTGCCCTAGGCTGAGTCGGCTTATTGCCGTTCCCGTTCCTGGCAATGCCTCACGTTTGGTGTTCCCCAGCCCGTGGGAGTTTCCATGGTGAGTGGCTGGAAAGAAAGAATTTTTTGTCTGGGGGGTCGAGGTGGTGAGCCCAGGAAGGCCCCGGTCTCCCTTGTGGGGGCCGGTTGTTCTGCGACCACCCCCGGGTGCCGCATGGTGCCGGTGGGAGGCTTTGGAGGCCTGTATGCGCCCGCGTGTCTCCCCCTTGGTTGGGGAGATGTGTGTGAGTGCAGGAGCGATGGTGGTTTCGCCCGATGCCTCTGTGAGGACGGTTGGTGTGCTGTTGTCACCCGGCAGGACGGGTTCCCAAGACGAACGGGGACCTTGTTGTCACCTGGCCGCAAGGAGCCTTGTGCTGGATGATACCGCAGAACCTCCCGTTTGCTGGGTGTCTCTGGGACGTCTGGGTGGCCCGGTGGAAAGTGCTGTGTTGGGTGCGACCCGCCCTCAGTGAGGAAAGTTCTCTAGGATTGGTGAAGGGGTGTGCCTCTGTGGAGTGCAGGAGTCCCCGTTGGCCGTCCCTGATTTGTGTGCATTGTAGTTGCCGACCCTGCGGCTACATCAGTTTTTGGTGTTTGTAGGCAGGAGTCCCCCTTCCCGCACCGACCTCCCGTGGGGGAAGGCGGGGAGGGAAGGGGTCCGCCAGCTACCCGCGGGTGGGGGTCTTGTGCCCGCTCTTTCACCTACCACGGCCCAAGCCTCCTCTCTCTGAGTCGTGGGAGGGTCCCACTTGACCTGGCTGGGCGGTCCAGCGTCGGGGGAACCCGTGTGTGTAGTTTGGTGCCTTGTTCGTGTGTGTGGTGGGGCCACCTCGGTCGTGTGTCCAGGAGGGGAAGGGACCCTTCCTGTTTCCACTGGCCAGTGGCAAGTGGTTCTCCGGCACCCCAGACACTGAGCCACAGCTGGTGTGCAGCCTGCGAGTGTCTGTGTGTGGGCCGGGGCGGAACTGCCGTGACCCCCCCAGGGGTTGGAGGCTGGCGGCGAGTGAGCGGTTCCTGGAGCCTGGCAGTCCCTGGGTTGTGGCCCTTCCCGGGCAATAGTCGGTGTCACCCGCTGGAGTTCGGGGGCCAGGTGTCTTGTTGCATGGAGGGGTCACCTGTGGTGGTGGAGTGGCGGGTCTCATGGGAGGTTCCGAGGTTTTGAGTGTGTCAAGAAGGGGAATTGACCTGTCCTGTGTCTCCTCACACATGGCGAGTGGCTCTTCGCTTTCTTCTGGGGTGAGTAGCTGAGCCCTAACCACATGACTGTGGTAAGGTTCAGGCCATTGACTTCCACTTTTCAGCAAGTGCTTCCTGCATCATGTTAACAATGATTGGTGTTGTTTTTAGACTTAATGATGAGTTTTACTACACCAGAAGGATACAGACAGAGAGCATCAGGAAAAGATATATCTCAGTAGGAATCCAGAGAAGTCAACCAAAGGCTGCTGACCATTTCCCCATCTGGGTACTCCCAAAACATGCTTACTTCCTTCAGGAAACTTTGCACATGTGCAGAATGTATGTGCCCAGAGAAAATGGTCCGAGTGCCTGGGTATGATGCTTTTACTGAGAGGTAGTCACATAGAAGCATCATGCTACAGGACACTCAGTGCTGCCGAAACTTAGTCTCCCAATGACCAAGCTACATGCACATCCATCAACCATGTCTGATATATGTGCACAACACTCCTGACAGGCTGTAATGACCCAGTCCATTGGTGAGGTGTACAAGACATGATCATCAAACATGACCATCAGACTACTCTGAGGGTCACATTCCTAGGGGTGGGCCAAAGGTCAGTGCTAGTCCCAGGTTCTCTTGAAGGCATCCAGTGACCAAACAGCAAGACCTACTCAGAAAACACTTTCCTGATTCTCCACATGTGCTATTTAAAATCCAAAAATGCCCATTATATGGGCACTGAGTGTGTAAACTATAACACAGATGAAAACTGTCGGGGTACTGCGGACCCCACCCTAGCCTGGCACTGAGCCGGGGCGGCCTGGTTTGCAACATTCCACCCTAGCCTGGCACTGAGCCAGGGCAACCTAGTTTGCAACATTTCAGGGACTTCAATATGGCGCCTGGCACTGAGCCGGGGCAGCCTGGTTTGCAACAAACAGCTGACACTGCTTAAGGAAGTTGACCTGATTGGACGAGGTGACTCGTGCTCACTGCGTGCCCTCTTCATGCCCCTAGTGTATTCTATTTAGTAATCATGCTCTCCCCACATGCTCTGTAACCTGATTGGCTCTCCCCACATGCTCTGTAACCTGATTGGCTCATGATTCATATATAATGATTCATATATAATGACCGGGACTTCCTTGTTAAAGGAAGAAGAAGAGGAAGAACAATGAACAATAAAAATGAACAATAAAGAGCTCTGAAGAAGAACCAGTTTGTCGTGTCTCTCTCTGCGGGCAGAGGGAACGCGATAGAAAACCACATTCAGCCATCATTGAACTGAGACTTGACCGAGGGTGGGTTTATGGTCACCTGTACTGTGATGCCTTCTCATTACCAGCTACTAGGGTGTAGAGCATTTACAGACCACACATCCACTGGTGGGAGCAAACCCCTACTTGACTGAAAAATAGTCTGAGTCTCCTCCAACTCTCCTGGGTGCATGTGAAGATGTCTTGTTCATTCACAACCTTCCTCCACATAGCCACTCTCATTGCCCTGATATTTTCCCAAGGTGTGTGTGTATAAGACCATAATAATATGTACATTTGGTACTTTTGCTTATGAATAAAAGTATTAAGGGGAAGTACAGGCATGAGGGTGGGAGCAAAATGGGCCACTCATTGTAGCACACACCTGTGATTACATCCACTACCAGGGTGCAGGCAGAAGCATCATAAATTTGAGGCAAATGTAGGCAACTTATCACCACCCTGTCTCATAATGAATCATATTCTGAGGAGCAGCTCAATGGCAGAGCACTTGCCTAGTATGTGTAAAACTTTGATTCAATTCCCCCTGTCCACCTCTTAAAAAAGATTATGGAAGCTCTAGAGTTGAATTTCCTACTGGTATTACCTATTTTAAAGGAAAAACTGAAAAGAAATATGGTGAAAATTATCAGTGTTAGAAAAAGCTGATCTTTAAAAATTCTCAAAGTATAGCAAACGTGTAGGGAACATTCCACCAGCTTGTCTGACAGCAGTCACTGATGCCATGGTCACAGTAAGCCAGTCTAAACAGAGAAACTGAGGTAATGGAAAAGACCATTTGCCATGGAATGAAAGTTTTTGCAGTTGTTGAGATTGAGTTTGAACTGAGGGAAGACCTCATTCTGTCATGCATCAGAGAAATTATTGATAAATTAATAATGTACATAGATTCTTCTCCAATTCAACAGGCAAAATAACTACATGCTAGATTTCACATTTGCTCAGTCTCCACATCATTTGTGTCCAGATCTATTTCCTCATACAAACATTTGGTCCGAACATGTTCACCCTTGTTGCCTTTAGGACCCCTTCAATCTCAAGGTATAAATCCTAGAGGTCTGCAACCAAACATGTTATGGTAAGTGGACATCACTCATGTACCTTCTTTTGGAAAATTAAAATTTGTTCATGTAATTATAGATACATATTGAAGTTACACTAATGCAACTGCTTTAAGTGGTTAGAAAACAAAATGTGCCATTCAGGCATTAAAGCAAGCAATCTTGTTAATGGGAATACTTTGGTCCTTAAAGACAGATAATGGGCCATGTTTTGTTAGTTCTCAATTGAAACAATTTTGTACATAATGGAACATTTGTCATCTTACTTGTATTCCTCATATCCTGCAAGGAAACCAATCATAGAGCCTACAAATCATTCTTTAAAAGCTCAAATACAAAAGGAAAGGGGGAACTCATCCTCCCCTGGATAAATATTAATATCTTTCCTATTTATCTTAAATTTTTTAACTTTTGATTTGTGTGGAATATCCCCTGCCTATAAACACTGGGGATTACTTCTATCATCTCCATCACCATTACAATTGGTTAGATGGAAAGATCCCTTGAAAAATGAATGGTACAGTCCTCATCCTCTTCTAACCCAAGGTCGAGGTTTTGCTTGTGTCTTTCCAGAGTCAGCAACATTGCCCATCTGGGTACTGGCAAGAAATGTCAGACCAGCCACAACAATAAAAGCAGATGACACTTCCAACAAGACAGATGAAGCAATTGAAGATTGAAGGTGAAGATGCTTGATCCACACCAGGACCAATACAATGAACAAGATGCCCATGCTCCAGAAGACATCATGCCATAACATGGGGAGATACAAAGAATCTGATGCATCAAGCGGAGCAAATGTCACCAGAGGCCAATCCAGGGCCTGGGACATTTTTCCTCTTAATGTGCACTATTATCACTGCTAATTCCAATGCTCATGCCTCTGTGCTATCGTCTTCTACTTTAACCAATTGTATTTATTTTAATATTTGGGTTCATTTGGTGGAAAATGTTAATTCCTCTAGAACTTGTCTGTAGGGGATTATAAAGGAGTCATGAAGTTAGATTGTGCCATGGTAAAAAGTATTAATTATACCTTTCAGGTTATTGCAATGTTCAATGAGGAACAAAGGCAGTATCGTTAGGCAATTCTTGATAATAGAGCTGACATTGCTTATTTATTGCTGTTACACCGTAAGTGCTGTAAGGAACTTAGGAATATGTGTTGTTTCAACTTAACTGATAATGGTAATTCTATTTCAAAGAGCTAAGTCATTTAAAAGACATTGTTGCTAGCATTCACCAAGAACCTGGAAATATAGGTCTGCTAGATTAGCTGACTTGGTTACCAGACATGTCTTGGTTAAAGCAACTTTTTGTAACTGCACTCATATTTGTTGTACTCTTATGCATATGTGGGTTTCGTTGTATATTCATTCTTCTTTCTAAGCAACTAGCTTACCATGCCAAATCACAAGTATTTGAAAAGACCCTACTTGCTTTAATTAGTAAAGAAGGGGAAAATGTAGTGAACATTCCTAAGGCTTATCTGACAGCAGTCACTGACACCATGGTCTAAGTAAGCCAAACAGTCTGAACAGAGAAACTGAGGTAATGGTAAAGGCCATTTGCCATGGAATGAAGGTCTTTGCAGTTGTTGAGGTTGAGTTTGAACTGAGGGAAGGCCTTGTTCTGTCATGCATCACTGAAAGCTGTGATGTGAGCTCACCCACACTGCCTTGTCTCATACTGCATGCTGGAGCTTGCCATTCCCCCAGTCCTTTGTCTCAGACCTGTTGCTGGGCAAAATTGCTTAGTCATGCTTGGTTTGTTTACACTACCTGGACCCTCAATGTATAGTTCACCTGTAGGCTGACTCTATTATACTTTAAAAAGCATGTTAACCTGATTGGATAATGTGCCTATATATGTCCTGTGCAACCCTAAATAAAATTAGATCTGTGCCTTCAGAACTCGATCTCTGATGCCTGAGTAAGCCTTCTGGGTAAGGCTTGTTAGGGTAGGTATTGTTCATCCCCACCCTCAGCAAATCTGTCTCTGAACATCTACACAAATGTTCAAATCAAATTTTGAAATATGAAGACAAAATTTTAAATATATGCAAAAGTCTGGCAAGTAATTTACTGAACTCCCATATATTCATTATTCAGCTTAAACAGCTTCACTCTATGACTAATCTTGTTTCAATTAGGTTTTTATCCATTATTCATTTTTATCCTAAAAGATAAGCACTGCTTAAAATGCACAAACACTACATCTAGATGTAAGGTTCCCTGAATTTAAGATCTTCTTGCCTCAGCTTCTCTGGTAGCTGGGGTGAGAGTCATGGCCCAGAGGAACATCCTCAGCAGTGGATTTTGGCTCAAGTTCAACCCTGCTATGTTGGATACCCTGCCTTCTCAGAGATGATCCTGACTGAGGAGCCCTAGGTACAAGGACAGATCGAGGTACTGTAGTGGACTTTCTTCCCACCTGTCAATGAGGACCTAAGAGGAGCCTGTGGTACTCCAGCAGTCAGGGTCAAAAGACCCAGTTGAGCATGTCTGGTTGGGGTTACAACAGGACCAGGCAGCAAGAGGAGGGTAGAAGGGATATACCAGGGGTCCCAGGCTGAGCATGAGGAAACAAGATTTAGAGACAAAGCCTGGTCTCTCTATGAATAAGGTGGGACAAAGAGGTCCCTGGCTCCAACAGGGACAGTATGGGAAACTGAGGCTCTGTTACAAAGTCTCCAAAGTCACAGTGTGACCACACCCCTGATGTCTGGGACAGCAGTCCAACACCAGAAATTCCTAAACTCAGGGACAACAGGGTCAGAAACCGAACTGGAGTCAGGCTCTCTATAGACCTTGATTTCAGTCAGTGGAAACAGAGGTAATTAGGTTCAAGGAAAGGTTACACTGGGTTACACAGAAAGTCCTTGGGGCCCTACACTCTCTCCAAGGACTTGGTAGCAAAGAAAGCTAGGCCTGCCCCTCCCCCTAGATCATTATGACACCACAAACTGTATGGGAGTAAGTAGAGGGGTTGAGCAGGGCACCATACACTGCTGGACACTGTTCCTAGACCACCATGGGGAGAGGGCACTGGGCAGTAGAGAAGACAGAGAAGATTCCATGAGGTCACAGATCAGTACCAAGGTCACAACAGAAGAAAGAACTGAGAAGAGTGCTACATTCAAGTGAGTACTAAGGACATAAACTCTCCTGTGAGTCAGGTCCCCTGGAAAGCAAAGTTCAATATTCTGTTCCCTGTGTGTGAGCAAACCTCACTCAGGACTTCCATCTTCTCTGTGTCCTGTCCTTAATCTTCCATCCCTCACTGTTGCTTAGAGTCCTCTGAGTCCTTGGGTGAGCACCCCTCTCCCACCAGTGCTCAGTCCCCTCTAGATATTGTCAGTGGGCAGACTTCTGTCCCCAGTTTTCACTCTGCACATAGACCTAGGCAATATGGCACTCAGTGATTTCTCTGGGTAAGCCCCAATCCAGAAAATGTCAGTAAGCCATCTCTGGCATTATCTGCATGTCCAGGCCAACACTACTGTGGAAACTTGGAGAAATGTGGATATTTCTTCTTTCCAAAGACCTTAATTGCATTTTGGTGATGCCATGAAGACAGTCTCCTCACCAATGATTAAAGACCCAAGACAAGTTTAAAAGATGTCAATGTCCCCAGCACTGTGGACCTCATTCCACCACTCATCATTCACTATTTCCACACCATTGCTCAAGTGACTGAAAACTTATGGATGATCAGAGAGACTGCTCAGACAATAGAGGCTATGCAGGTCATGAAGACTATTATAAGTCATTGAGTTTAATCAGTTTTTTTGATTTATGTAGACCATAAAGGTCATAGAGGGAGTGCAGGTTGTTGGAAATACATGTCATAGAGGCTATGCATATCAGAGATACTATTGAGACAATAGAGACTCTGCAGGTCTTAAAAGGTACCATAGCAATTGAGGATATTCACATATATATGCTATATTGATAACAGGCTACTCAGGTCATGGAGGTCACAGAGTTTATATAGTTACCTCAGATCCTAAATCTACCCAAACCATAGAGGCTAACCAATATGGATTACTAAAATTCATTACAATACCCAGGTCTTAAAGGCCAGTGAGAACACATATACTAAGAAGACCATTGAGGATATTCAGGTCATAGATTCTTTTTTAAATTTTATTTGTACTTCTAGTTATACATTACAGTAGATTGTATTTTGACATATCATACATGCATGGAGTATAATTTACCATTTTGGAGATTGTACATGAATGGAGATATACTGGTTTTTAATTTACATATGAACATAGTAAAATTATGTCCAGTTCACTTAACTGTGTTTTCCTTTCCCACCCCTTATCCTTTTTCCTCTCAAGCCCCTAACCAGCACACTGTACCTCCACATTTATCCCTCCCTACAAACTGGGGTGAGTCAGCACCAGCATTTCAGAGAGAACATTCAGCATTTGATTTTGTGGGATTGGTTTATTTCACTTAGCATGATATTCTCTTGTTCCATTCATTTATGGGCAAATGTCATAATTTTATACTTCTTTAGGAGTGAGTAATATTCCATTGTGTATATGCACTGCATTTTCTTTATCTCTTCTTATATTAAAGGGCCCTTCATTGGTTCCATAACTTAGTTAATGGGAATTGCATTGCTATAAACACTGATGTGGCCACATCCCTGTAGTATGTTTATTTTAAGTGTTTTGTACAAGATGAGTAGTGGAATAACTGGGCCAAATGATAGTTCCATTACAAAATTTCTGTGAACTCTCCATACTACTGTCCAGAGTGGGTGAACAAATTTGCAGTTAAACCAGCACTATATGAGTGCATCTTCTTCCCCATATCCTTACCAACATTTATTTTTACTTGTATTCTTTATAATTGCCATTATAACTGTAGTGAGATGGAATTTATGTGTAGTTTTAATTCATATTTCTTCAACTGCTAAAGATCTTGAATTTTTTTATATATTAGTTGATCAATCATAATTTTTCTTCTTTGAAGTGCCTCTTCAGTTTCTTTGTCCACTTAGTGATTGGGTTACTAGTTTTTATGGTTTTAACTTTTTTTCTTCTTATCCTCATCATCTCTTGCTTAGGAAAATGTTAGATAGAATGTGTACCCAAAAAAGTTCATCCATTCATTCAGCAAATGCTTGGTGAGTGTCCACTGTGAGTCCAACACAGGAGATGGCTGCTGTGGATATGTAAATGAACAAAACAAAGTACTTTCTTTTGTGACACTTGTGTAACTAAATAGAAAATAAAAATACTACATGAAAAAGAAGAGGAATAGGACAGAGACAAGCAAGTAGTAGTGAGTGAGCCAGTGACAGTAGTGGAGTGATGGAGGGAGAGAAGTGGTGGATGTGGTTGTGGAGACATGCAGGATGAGACATGAAGAGCTGTGCATGTCACTGGAGAAACTGTTTTCCACTCCGGATGAAGTGGGGTTCTGAGAAATGGTATGACCTAAGTTGTAGAGTCCATCTCTTTCTAGCAACAAACAATATACTAGCAGAGGACAATTTAAATACATACAGATAAATCTATCAAAGAAACCATAAAGTCTATAAAAGTACAATTTTGTTGCTGTTTTGAGAGTTTATACTCTGTCTATATTATCAGAGAAAAAAAATTTAGCCACTTAACTTCAATCTTGATTCAGGTCACTGTATTTACAGAGTTTTTTTCCAAATTATAGAGTCTTACTGGCTTTATGCTGTGTGACTCAAAGTTCTATTGGAAGGTATAGGAAACTAAGACACAGGCTGTACCAAAGAAGAACCAGCAGCTATTTCCTGAAGGGAAGAAACAATATAGAGACTCCAGGGAAGGTTTGAGATCTATTGTCATATTGGGTGGCCTCTGATTTGAAAGGCATGCCCTCATATAAGAAGAAGCATACTGAGAAATAATTAGGCTCAGGCACTATGCATCCATCTCTCATGACATATCAAACCCGTGATGCAGAGATCACTCTCCTCATGCCTCATTGAGGAAACTGTGCATCAGAGTGGTCAGCTAATCCTCTCAAACTTCTAAAAGATAAGAAATGGTAGGAAAGGAATGTGTACTGAAATCTCTGAGATTCCAAACCCTGTACATTTTTCTACCAGTCCATGTGATTTCTTCTAAGTAGGCAGTTAGGATCAAAGACATTTAAATTGTGCTTGGTAAGTGGAAGGCAAGTAGGTGTACACCAGTAGCTGACACCACAGTTTCAAAAGAAATATCTTTATTATCATTTTAAATATAAGAATTTTTGAATTAATAATGTAGGAAGAAGTATAATAAAAATGAAATGCATTTATAACTGGCCCTGAATGGAGAAGTCATTTAAATAAATGAATGCTTAAGCTTTTTATATTCTAAAAGGATTGTGTCTTGTGCTGAGGATTGAACTCAGGGTCTCCAGCATGGTACATGGGGCTTTAACACTGAGCTACAAATGGAGCCCTGAAAATGTTTTATTATCTCTACCACTTCTGCACCAATACCTTTACACAAAGTCTAGTCTGAAGCATTCACCAAAAAGGTCCTGGAATATCAACCTCATAATATTCTTCTTTTCCTTGATTAGTGACATATTCAAAGGTCTCTAGATATCTGTGATATACTATGTTGACCTCTGTCATTGTTGATTGTAATTTCTATAATCCTTTATCTCGATTTTGAAACAAACATACTCCAAGTAGGAAAAGTCCTTCCAAAATTAAAGTGGCATGAAATCATCTTTTATTGCCTGCTAAAATGATTTGCAAAATAATAGTACCTCAGTAAGATGGAAAAGCAATCCATAATTTAAAACTTTAGATATTTAGCATACTTTATTGCATGCTTTTATTTTTCAGCAAGTACATACATATCAAACTGTCTTCAGAAGTTCTTTATTGGAGAAACCTAAAATTCACTTGATCATGAAATGTCTTCACTTATTTTTCTTTCCTTTCAATTTTTTTCTTTATTTTTATGCAAATGGTGAGCCGTGAAAGTGCCTGCCCAATAGATAGTGTAAGGAAATCCCACGAAACCACACCGGACACGGGAAATCACATAAGGGAATTTATTAAGCAGAGTGTCTCCCTGCAGGGTAAGAGAGAAAATGAGAGGAAAATAGAAAAGAAAAGAAAGGGCACGTGCTAGAGAAAGTGGAAAGTGAGGAGGATAGAGAAAAGAGAGGAAGACAGACAGAAGGAAAGAAAAAGATGGCGAGGAAGCTGTAGAAAACAGTTGAATTCCGCTGGGCTAAGAGGGGACCAATATTGGAGAAGGATACTTGCAAGCTGACTGATGAACCAATAGCTAGCTAAGATGTTCACAGATTGACAAGTGGTTGGGAGGTGGGAAAATTGACTGCACCTGATGTGTGGGAGAGCAGCTTTATACATTACATTCCCCCATTTCTTTTTTTATAAGAAAATCTTTTGCTCTCCAGTTCTTTTTGAAGACTTCTCTCTCCTTCCTGCCTAAGGGACAGGGGTTGGTTTTGCAGGTGAGATGTAAAAAGTCCATTCTCATTCCAGACTTTCAAAGGCAGTTGGTTTTCATGGGCTTCATTTCCTCAATTTGACTGATCCCCTATTTCTACATGAACTGCCTGTCCCCAATTCTGATTTCATTTACCCCTCTAATTCTAGGAACTCCTTCACTGCTGTAGAGAAAGTGGTTGATGACCGATCTGGCTTCTTCAAACTGGAAGGGGGCAGCGTGGGGCAAGCAGTTTGGAGATCCCTTTTTAGAAATCGGGTCAATTGAGGGATTCATGGTAGAAGTCCAGTTGGGAAGAGCAGGTTGTAAAGGGATCTGGGATGGGTGCTTATATGGGAGAAGAACAAAAAGACATGAGTACTGAAATGAGATTGATACAATATAAATGTTGCAGAATCTGGAACATGCCAATTAATACCATAAAGATGAGAGAAGCCAATAATTCCTCACCAGGGGGTGGAAGAACTGAGAAGTTGTTCCCATAACAAGGCCTAGCAAAGGATGGAGAGGATAAGGCCTTTATTTGGGAACTGTAACATTGTTCAGCTTATCAGGAATGTAAACACAACATTTAGTAGAGATCTCTATACTTCTGTTGCTAGCAAACATAGATTAAGCCTACTTGTGTCTATAAACTTTAAACTTACTCAAACTTTGGACTCTGGCATTTTCTCTTGATAGATAACAGACACATTTGCTCAAGAATTTCTTTTGTAGCTTTTAGTCTTTATTCTAGTGGGCTAAAACAAGTGTACATCTTAAGTTACATTTAAGTATTATTTCCTTTAAATGCCCAAGAATGGCTATATTTTGGTTTTAACTATTTTGCTAGGTGTTTAAGATCAAGCTGGTCAAAGTGACCTTTTCCTGTCTGTTAAAGAGTCAACTGAGTTCCCACAGGGGTCACTCATAGAGAACTTAAGAGCAGCTTCTTAGCTCAATTAGTGCCATTGTTTAGGCAAGGTCTTCTCGATGAGGTGGCTCCCCTTGGGAGCATTAGGGGTATCTCCCTTTTTTCATGAACTTTCTCTGCAGCAGGTGCACTGAGTGGCTTTTCCTCTAGTGGCCTCATCAATTTCCTTGGTCAGGAGGTTGTGTGACCCAGAGTTGCAAAGCTCCTTGGAAAAGTCCTCTTGTTCCCTGGGCTCAGGCTGACTTTAGGGCAAGACCCAAATATGCACTTTTCTTGACCTCTGTATTTAATCTCAGATCTTAACCATCAAGCAAGTCAGTCTTACCAGTCATAAAGTAAGAGTACTGAACTTTAGCTTCAATGTCTATAACTTTACAGTTATTTACCCCTTTTATCTAATTAGGGTTTACATTATGTGTCCTATAGTTGATGGCTTACTATTCCAAGTTAATTTATGATGTTTGCTCTTGAAGCAATACTTCTGCAAAATATTGATCAGACAACAATTAGAGTTTACAAGAAAAATACAAAATGGAATCACCAACAGTAAAACATTCAGTTTGTGCAATAACTATCTTGAATTTTGGCTGAGTTTCCATTTGAGAGCACAGTAATCTTATAACAAACATCAAACTTTTGAACACAACTTTAAATGAGTTAAAGTCAGGCTTACTTTGGAGCCATTGTAATGTGTAGCAGGGTTGTGAGGCAGAGCCTTATCTCAGGTAATGTGGGGCTTTTCAGTGAGGAGCAAAGTAGTATTAGAAAATAAAGGTTTACAAACACAGATTTTGAACATTAAGCTGAGATCACATGGAACTCTGTTCTCTGATGGAAATGTGGATCTAAAGAGTTATGTCAGCAATCTTTATATATGTGCAATGTTAGGTTCCAAAGTTACTGTAAAGGGAACCAGAGAAGGGAGCTGATGAAACACTGGTTATCTAGCAAAAGAATTCCTTCCTGCCCAAGATCAGTGTGCCTGAGATCAATGTACTGCCACAGCAGTTAGGCATCTTGTGCCCCTGCACAGGAGCACTCCCAGGCAATAGGCATGCCACAGCCCTGAGGTCATCAGAGACCCCAATTTTAGTCACTTTTGTCCCATTTTGGCTACTGCACATTACACTTTTTCTTAAATGTCATTTTAAGAAGTTTACATATATTGACTCCTGAGTCTATTTGAACATTAATTAACCAATTTAATATTATATCATTTTGTGTGGCAAAGTGGTAAAATGCTTTCATGCTTCACCTTTAAACAAATCAGACTCTCAATAAGCTTCACAAATTTTACATATACCCTATTGATGACAGGTCTTATAATAGAACATTAAATGATAGTTTTACCATTACAGACAAGTTTAATTTGGAGGAAAGCAGCTTGATAAATTTTCTGCTTTAAAGGCTTGTATACCTGGAAAATATGAACACATTTAATATAGAAAGAATAATGTTTTTAAGTATGTTACTCCATGGAATAACTTTATAAATTAATCAGATGTCTGTAACAAACACATTTGAGTAATCCCATACATGTCGACTCTAATTTACTCATCTTATTGTAGAAAAACCAAGATATCAGACAAGTATGCCAACAGTATTTGCCATCTCTTTCCTGTTAAAGAAAAGTCCTAGAAAAATTGATGTTAGAAATTTTATAAACATCAACATTTTATTAGTTTGACCACCTAGAGACTTGAGTTAATTTTAAAGACATTTTATTTTATTAGTTTACACAATTTAATTTGAACTTTTTTAAATCACGTGAAGTAAAAATATTTGGATCCATTTTTTAAATTTTAATTTTTACATGCACTTATATTTAACACAAAAGCAAAGGCCTTGTAATATTTATCTCCATTGCAATTTAACGGATGTTCAAAAATAACTCTAGAGTTGGATGAAAAGAACTGATCAAAAATCATTAACCTAGGTATGTAGGTTCAAAATTGTGAGCTCAAAAATATAGCATTTAAGAAAAACAAAAGTCCTAGAAGAAAAATGATAATGGTTATTAATTAAAGCATGAGAAAATGAGAAGAAAAGAAAAAGTGAAAGGGAGAAAAGTATTCTGAGTTGTAGCCCAGAAGAAATTTAAAATGGAGACTTTTTTCCTTGGGCTTGAGACTAGTTTCCCACAGTGCTTTCGTCCATTTACATTTCAATGTAAGCCTTGACTGAGATCTGAATCTGAAAGCAGCTAAAATATTCTAGCAGAAGCTTGATGCTTAGGTTCTTTTAACCCTTTTTCCTGGTTAGTAATTAATTTAGGTTTGGATGCAGAAAATTGTTAAATAATTTTCCCACTACTTGGCAAATGGGGCTGCTTAAATTACATGGGGAAGCAGGGGAAGATGGAGAAGCAGGGTCTGGATGTGCTTGAGCCTGCAGGAAGAGCCAAGAGGTGCGAAAGAAAAGACTTGAAAATAAGGAATCCCTTTCCATCTGCCCATTGACTCATGGAAGCTGTGTGCCATTACACAAATGATTTTTGATGGTTTTAAGTACCAGGGGTCAGGCAAAGGTTTCCCAGGGTGGAATTTGCCAGATTGGAGGATCCAGATTCTATGGTGGTGACTGATACAACCGAGTCTGTGGCCAGGGCATCCTGAGGCCAGAGTACTGGGCTGGAGATGAGGGGCAGCACATTGACTGTGTCATCACACAAACATCAATATGGGGCCAGGCAAAAGCAGAGAAGGGTTTGAGGATCTGATATCAGGGTTTTCAAGTGTGAAGCAAGTGCAAGATGAGCCTCAACCCTTAGAGGAAATCTCCACCATAACATCAGGAATCCACCCAGCAGGTAAGACTGACTATAGGGGCCAGCTGTAACTATAAAAGTTGTGGCTGAGGGTACCCCCAACCCTCAACCACCTCGAGGGTATAAATTGGCCTAGGGGATCTGGCCTAGAGGACTCACCAATTTGAAGTCCAGTGATGAATGCAGAGCAGAGTCTCTGGGAAGAATGGAAGGTGGGGCTGTATATGGGGGGCACTGGGGCTTAGATGAGGTTCCAGTCATGACAGTGGAAGGACCCATACCAAGTCACAGCACCAGATGTAAGGAAACCCCCTGAAACCACACCGGACATGGGAAATTACATGAGAACTTATTAAGCAAACAGAGTGTCTCCCTGCAGGGTAAGAGAGAAAATGAGAGGAGAATAGAAAAGAAAGGTGTGCACGCTAGAGACGGTGGAAAGCTAGGAGGATAGAGAAAGTGAGGAGGACAGACAGAAGGAAGGGAAAAGATGGCGGAGAAGCTATAGTAAACAGTTGAATTCTGCTGGGCTAACAGGGGACCAATATCAGAGAAGGATACTTGCAAGCTGACTGATGAACCAATAACTAGCTAGGATGTTTACAGATTGACAAGTGGTTGGGAGGTGGAGAAATTGACTGCACCTGATGGGCGGGAGAGCAGCTTTATACATTGTAGATAGAGTAACCATATTTCAGACTCTTTCTAGGTTTGAATATTAGTCCAATGACATGTTTTTTTAACAATATTGTTTAGAAAAAGTGGTAATACAAATATGATGTATTTGGGCAAGCCCATGAAATTATCCATATTTTGAATATGGGACTTTATGAACATATGACTACAAAAATTTTACATGTTAATTTTAAAACATGGTTTTAATTTAAGCTGACAAATTTCTTCAACATTTTTGAGCTTTTAAGAATTGTATATTTCTTGAGAGGATACATCTAGTTGAAATTTAAATAAAAAGGTTTATCAAAAAATAATTCAGTTGTGTCTAACCTGGTAAGTGCCTTTACATTGTAAGCACAGGCAGTTCTTCTATTACAGATGTTCACATGAATTAAAAGCTGTGTGGAGTTCAATGATAGAATGGTCACAGACTTGTATCATGCTTTGGGGAACTGAGACATGGTAGGACATAACTATGTAGGCATTTTTAAAAGGTAGACTCTCAACATGAGTGATATATAATGGCTAGTCAGTTTTATTTAGCTGCTTATATTAGATTGCTGGTAGAAAACAAGGAATCTAAATAGTTGTTCCAAAACACAACTGACCCTGGACTAATGGAGTCATCAAAATATTTACATACAGTGAATCTAATTCTGGCATTTTTAAGCATTAGACCAGAGTACCTCATTTGGTTAAAAAAGCCCTTTAGATGTTTTTGTTGCACACCTGACAGCTTAAATCCTCTCATCTAGATAAAAGGCAGTTAAATCCTTATGTCTTGACACAGGCAGAAATGAAACAAAAAGCAGAGTAGTCATGCAAATTTGACAGCCGTGAGCTCCTGGGTTTGTTTGATTTACATGTTCTGTTTTTCTTCCAGGCTTATCATTGGACCTAGCAAGTAGTTTGAGGAGCTAGTACTTATTTAATAAAATGTGTTAGAAGAATACATGAACTAATTAGTTAATGATTGGTAACAATTTGCAGTGTTTCTACCCTCTCTGAACAGGAATGATGTGGAGTTCATGCTAATGTTATATAACTAAAAACAACTTTTAAAAAAGAATAATGAGATCTTGAGGGTTTTTTGTTTGTTTTGTTTTGCTTTTGGTGTTTTTTTGTTTGTTTGTTTGTTTGGTTTTTGTTTTTGAGGAATTTTTTTGGTACTGGGAATTGAAACCAAGGACGCTTAACCACCAAGGCACATCCCTGCTCATTTTTAGTTTTAATTTTGAGACAGGGTCTCACTCAGCTGTTGAAACTGGATTTGAACCTATGATTCTTTTGCCTCAGCCTCCCAAGCCACTAGGATTACAGGTGTGAGTCACCATGCCCAGCTTGAGATACTTAATTGACTCAGAATTGTTTAATTGAGGAATATAAACTTTGATAATATTTAATATAAAACAATCCATTGATTTACACAGGTGATTATTTCTTGTATACAATGGTGATATCCTGATGCACATAGAAGCCAGTACTAAGGCACCAAAGTTTTGGAAAATGAAAAACTTTTTTGAGGGTTAACCATGAAGGAGACAAGAGATAAACCCAAATCTGTCCCTTCATTGGTTAGTAGTGGGAAACTTTATAGAAGTAAATAAGTGAGAAACTGCTTGTTGATTTTATGATGTGAGGAAGAACAGTCACATGCTTCTTTCTTGGTTAATCTTGTCCTGCCTGGGTGATTTTTGATTTCATAAGATCAACAGGTCATTCTCCTGAGGAATTTATGTCTAGGACTATCTAGGACTTAACCTGTTTCAGTGGCATTTTACATTTTTGCTAAAACTTTTCATCATTTATTCATATAAACTTCCTTTAAATCAGTGAGGATGATCAATATATAATCAACAAGACAATGTTTCTTCCTCCCAAATCAAACAGTGGTATAATACAATTGGTTCTAAATAATGGTGCCTGCTTGCTGTCCTTTGCAGCCAGCTATTGTAAACCCTGATATCATGTTCATTAAAATCCACATCCCCTGGGACACATTGTGCAAGTATGCAGAGAGGCTGAATATCAGGATGCCCTTCAGTCACTTTCAAAATTTATTTTATTCTATCTTAATGTATATTAAGATGAGTCTGTCTTTTACAGTATCCTGGAGCAGTGAATGTATCCCTATCTAAAGATAAAATGCTATTTCTTCCAAAATTTAATGTATCCTGTGCATTTTTTTCCCTATCTAATTTGTTTGCCTAATGTGGTAAGTTTTCTGATTCTCTGGACACTTTATATCATTTCAAGGCAGACTTGCCTAGAGAGAGGATAGAATATTTATTTTCAGATTTTAACTTTGAACAATCCCCAAGATCAGTCTCACATCCCATTTCATATGATTATATATAATTCTTTTCATTTTTGTAGACACTGGGAAGTATAAATGTATAGTATCTTTATATATAAATACAGAGTTTTTCCCTGTTAGAGGTTAACAAGAATCATTTTTAAGGTCAGTTCAACATTCTTAGTACTGTCCTCAGTAGATGAATATATGATAATGAAAAGATTGTTCCTTTCAGTGATTTTCAGTCTTTCCTTTTGGAAAGCATAGATTGAAAAGCCAACTGTTTTTCCTACCTTGAGTATCTGATGTTATATTCAGAATATATCACATTCTTCTATAATTTCTCAAAGATAAATTCTATCATGCCCATACTTTATGAAAAGTGTTAACTCACAGTGAGGATAAGAACATTTACACTGATATAAAACTCAATATGTTTATGCAGCTGCTAAGAAGATTTACAGGGTTCAGAGTGAATAAGATTCCAAGCAAAAGAACCTTGATAAGTCTAAGTGAACCCTAAGATTGCAATTCAAAAAATGGAAAAATTTCTCAGACTTGGTAACATGAAAGAGGTTAACACTGATAGAAGTGCTAATGCCTTTAAGTGTTCTGACAAACTTCAACATTATTGAGGTTAAAACATGAGATATCAATACAAACCTTTTTATATATATGAAACATCTCAAGCTTTGAAAGATGCAACCACAGCTAATGCCCACAAATCAGAAACTGAGTAAGCATTGACAACTACTGTAGCATCTTGCTATCCATATTAGACTTCAATACCTAAATAGCTCCCATGCATGATTGGATAAGAGCTTAAGAGTTCTCTATGGAGATAAAGACCAGTCTTCGCAATTCCTCAAAATCTTACACAAAGGGTGAAAAATAGTGGCAAGAGAATCTAAAGTTTGCACATTTTAATTAAAATTGGTACCTCAAAGAAGCAAAGAGGGCCTTGAAGATATTCCTTGTCTTATGATTAGATTGTTAGAAGTCTATAGAGGACTGATTTCAATTCAAGTGATAATACTGAAGTGAGAATTCTATTAAGTATGTATTTGTGTAAACTACATTTCTTGACATCCAGAATTTTCCTCCTTTGACACTACAATCTTCTAAAAATGTTTTTGAAATACTCATCTAGAGTGATTATATATATATATATATATATATATATATATATATAATTCTGCTGACAATTGGGGATACTTGATTTACTCTTTGCTGTGATTTCTTCTTTGATCGGTGCTTATTCATGTAACAGAAAAATCATACAGAATAAAAATGAGATAACTTTTAACTTATTGAAGAATTTTGCAAGTAGTTATCTTCAAACTTAGCATAGATATAAGAATTGCCTTTATTTATTCATACTGAGAATCAAACTTTTGAAAATTATTTGAAAATGTTTTCTGTGAGCATTAAAAGTTTCATAGCCTCTGCTTCTTATATTTTGCATATAGTTTTCAAATGCATAAAAGTATTCACTGAAATTTAATTTATATTTTTGAAAATATAAACATCTGTTATATTTATTTAGAAAATTTAATTTTGTTTTATAAATGAATTGTATTCAATGGTTTTAACTTTTTTTGAATTCTACATATACCCTGAATATTAATGATTTTTCTGAGGTATGGTAGGTAAAGGTTTTCTCCCATTCTCTAGGTTCACTGTTCCCTTTCTTGAAAGATTAATTTGCTGTAACAAAAATTTTTAGTTTGATACCATCACATTTATTGATTCTTTATTTACTTGTTGTGCTTTAAGCATCTTGTTGAGCAATTTGTTTACTAAGATGCCATGATGGTATGTGGGTCAACTTTTTCTTCTAGTAGATACATGGTCTCTGATATATTGCCTAGGTTTGACCCAATTTGAGTGGAGTTTTGGGCAGGGTGTGACTTATGGGTTCAATTTTGTTTTCTTACATATGGGTTTGCAGTTTTCCTAATACCATTTGTTGAACAGGCCATCTTTTATCTAATACATGTTTATGGTGCCTTTATCTAGTATGATATAACTATATATGTGGGTTTGTCTCTGTATCTTCCACTCTGTACCAATGAAACTCATGTCTGTTTTGATCCCAATACCATGACACTTTTGTTAGTATACCTCTGTAATATAATTTAAGGTCTGGAATTGTGATGCCTTCTGCTTCATATTTTTTTGCTGAGGATTGCTTTGACTAATCTGGGCCTTTATTTTTCCAAACAAATTTCATGATTACTGTTTCTCTTTCTATGAAGAATATCATTGGACCCTTAATAGGAATTTTATTAAATCATTCTAGCACTTTTGGTAGTATAAAAATTTTGACAATATTATTTCTGCCTATCCAAGAGCATGAAAAATCCATCTTTTAAGGTCTTCTTCAATATCTATTTTAGTGTTCTTTTTCACTGTACAGGTCTTTCACACCTTTTGTTAGATTGATTCCAAAATATTTTATATTCTTTGAGGATATTGTGAAGGGAAAAGATTTCTTAATTTCTCTTTCAGTTGACTCATCACTAATGTAGAGGGTACAATTAATTTATGGGTGTTAATATTATATCCTGATAATTTGCTGAATTCATTTGTGAGTACTAGAAATTTTCTCATGGAATTTCTTGGGTGTTCTAAATATAGAATCATGTCAGCAGCAAATACAGGTAATTTCAGTGTTCTTTTTCTACTTGTACCTCTTTAACTTCCTGCTCCTAATAGTTTTGTCTAGAGTTTTCAGGACCATGCTGAATATAAATGGTAGAAGAAGACATCTTGCCAGTTTTTAGAAGGGATCCTTTTAATTTATCTCCATTTACAATAATGTTGTCTTGGGATTAGCATATTTAGCTTTCACAATATTGCAGTATGTGCATAATATCCCTAGTTTTTCTATGGTTTCTAATATGAATGAATGCTGTATTTTGTCAAATGCTTTTTTCTGCATCTATTGAGATATTCATGTGATTCTTGTATTTACATTTATTGATGTGATGAACTATTTATTGATTTCCATATGCTGAACACATATTGCATTCAGGAATGAACCCCACTTGATCATTGTGCACTATCTTTTTCACATGTTTTTGTATGTGATTTGCCAGTTCATTAGGCCTATTCATCTGATATTTTCTTTCCTTGAAGTGTCTTTTTCTGATTTTGTTTTCAGGGTGATAATAGCATCATAGAATCAATTTGGACTGGTTCCCTACTGTTTAAATTTTGATTCATTGTACACAAATGGAGTTTAACTATCATTTCTCTGGTTGAACACAAAGTACGGTCATACCATTTGTATATTCATACATGTAATGATATTTGCCTCATTCTATTACCTTTCCTTCCACTTCCCCCTTCTCATCCTTCATTTCTGTCTACACAATCCATCCTTCTCCATTATTCCCTTAACTTACTCTGCCCCTATTATGTATCATCAACCACTTATCAGAGAAATTATTCAGCCTTTGGTTTTTTGGGATTGACTTATTTCACTTAGCTGGATATTCTCCAACTCCATCAATTTACCTGAAAATGTCATAATTTTATTCTTCTGTATGACTGAAAGATATTCCATTGTTTATATATACCACAATTTCTTTATCCAGTCATCTATTCAAGGACATATAAGTTGATTCCACAATTTAGTTATTGTGAAATGAGTTGATATAAACATTGATATGGCTGTATCACTGTAGTATGCTGATTTTAATTCATTTGGGTATAGGCTGAGGAGTGGAATAGCTGGGTCAGATGGTGGATCTATTCTGCTTTTGAAGGAATATCCATAGTGCTTTCCAGAGTGGCTGCATAAATTTGCAACCACAGCAATAAAATGTATGAGTGGACCTTTTCCCCCACATCCTCGCCAACACCTGTTGTTGCTTGTGTTCTTGATAGTATACATTCTAATTGGGGTGAGCTAAAATCTTAGGGTAGTTTTAATACAAATTTCTCTTATTAGTAGAAAGGGAGAATCTCGCCACACACACTTCAGATACAGCACTAATCTCCAGAATTCACAAAGAACTCAAAAAAACTTTACACCAAGAATACAAACAACCCAATTAATAAGTGGGCTAAGGAAATGAGCAGACAATTCCTTTTCTTATTCATGGAATAAGTTGAGGAGGATTTGTGTCAATTCTATGAAAATCTTGTAGGACTCAGATAAGAGTTCATATCATCCTGGATTTTCTTTATTGGTAGAGTTTTGGTGTTGTTTTCAACACCTTTGCTTGAAATAGATCTGTTTAAATATTTTATGTCCTCCTGATTCAATTTGCATAGGTCATAGGTTTCTAATAATTTTTGGATGTCTTAAAGATTTTCTACTTTTTTATAAATTTTCAAAATAGTTTCCAATTATCACCTTATTTAAGTGGTTTTCATAGTGATATGTTATTTTATCTAGAATTTTAGTAATTCGAATTGTCTCCCTTTTTATTAACTTGGCTAAGCATTTATCAATCTCATTTAGTTTTTCAAAGAAACAACTTTATTGTCAGTTTTTTTATTGTTACTTTTGTTTCAATGTTATTGATTTCAGCTCTGTTTGCATTTGTTTTAGGCCACAGATTCTAACTCAGTGATAAAGGTGAGGCATATATTAGGGATTCCTATGATAATATAGACTGCTCAAGTTGAGAGGCAACTCAGACTTTTAGGCTTTTCAGTCCATAAAGGCTATGAAGTGCAGAAGGGCTACATATACACAGGCTACTATGATCATAGAGGTCACTCAAGTTATAATGGTTTCTGAAATCATGGAACCTATTAAAATAATAAAGTCTATGCAATAAAGGCTAGGCAGTTCTCCATAGTTACAGAAATTTTAGATCATAGAAGCTACTCAGCAGTAGAAATGATGTAAGTCATGAAAGCATGCCATTCATAGATATGCAGATCATACAGGATATTCAAGTCTTTGAGTCTATAAAGGTCATAGTGATTACAAAGATCAGGGAGCCCTTCTTCATAAGATATAGAATTATTTTTGCTAAACAGCTTGCTCAGTTTGTGGAGACTAGGCAGATCATAGAGGGTACACAAACAAAAGAGGTTACTCAGGCCACACATAGAGGAAACATCCAGTCATTGAGACTATGTTATCCTAGAGGCTATGTAGGTTATAGAGGCTACTGGGGTCATACCAAATACTCATGTTGCCTAGAATTTGCAGGCCACAACCTATTTCTAAAGTAATTTAGTCTATTCAGGAAATAGAATATGCACAGGTATAAAAGATACTCAGAACACAGAAACTACAAATGTTATAGAGGTTACAAAATTGAAAAGGCTGTGCAGGTCATAGAGACTATGCAGGTCATAGAAGCTACATAGTTGTAAATGACTAGAGAGTATCACAGGCCTTATAGTTGACCCAGCTATCCACTTCATGGCCTATACCCAAAGGACTTAAAATCATCATGCTCTAGTGATGCATTCACATCAATTTTCAGTTGCTCAATATACAATCAGTAGATTGTAGAACAAATCTAGAGGCCCTTCAATTGATGAATGGATAAAGAGACTGTGGTTTATATACACAATGGATTATTAGCCATAAAGAAGAATAAAATTATGGCATTTGAAGGCAAATGGATGAAGTTGGAGAATATCATGATGAGATAAGCCAATCCAAAAATACCAAAAGCTGAATGATCTCTCTGTTAAGCAGATGATGATACATAATGTGGGCTGGGAGGAGGGCAAGTATAATAAAAAGATGAATTTTATAGAGGACAAAGAGGGGTGGGAGAAGTGGGGGACAGGAAAACTAACAGAATAAGACAAATATTATTACCCTATGTACATGTATGATTACAAAAATGGTACTACTCTACTTCATGTACAACCAGAGAAACAAGTTGTACCCCATTTGTTTACAATGAATCAAAATAAATTACAAAAGAAACTCCTACAAACTCCTATAACTAACATTAAACAAATCTCTACAGCAAAATTATATTCAATCATGTTTTCTTACAAATTTTCATGCATACATTCTTATGAATATTAATATTTATTGATATACCTATTCATTCCCTTACCCAAACAGTAGAACCAAACAAAATTTAGTATGAACCCTAACCATACTCCTATAACTGAAGTTAAATTAACATGAAACCATGAAACCATACATACTTAAGTGAATGGTTACAGGTATTTTGGCATATACCTCTAATGGAGTAATCACTGATATACTCAAATATATGTATATGTATCATTTCCCTAAATATCTCTCATATATAAAATAAATATTAGTACAACTAACATTGAATCAATCTTGAAAGAAAAAAGTATACAATTTTACATATTTTCTTACATGTATTCATGTGTACATCCTACTAAATATTCATGTTTCCTGTTATAACTTTTAATTACCTAAACCTAACCCTAATCCTACCCCAAATTTTGTACACCCCATGCACTCTGACACCTTAAACTCATTTTACATGAAGTGATTCATACATAGGTGTATGTTTACTGTTTTTGCTCACATCACTAAAATATAATGGTGTGTAATCATTATCACATTTGTATATATGCATCCATGACATTTACTTGTGAATCCCTTATAAAAAAATCATTATTTGTATGACTATCATTAAACAATTTCATGTGCAAAAAAATGCACTCATTTGAGTTTTCCTTCATATTTTCACATGTACATTCTTATGAATATGCATACTTTCTGATATTTCTATTCATTCTATAACATATCCCTAGTTTTATGTAAAATTTTATAGTAACCCTATGTGTACACCTACAACTCAACTTCATTTTACATAAAACCAAGTATGCTTTGTAAGTGTTTTCAGTCATTTTTACTGATGCATATAAAATTTAGTGGTGTAATCATTAGAATCTTTCATATGTTTATGTTTGATTTATCTATGCACCACCTCATGGATAAAATCCTACATTTATGATTAAAATTAAATAATCCATAAGGTAAAATCTGTACATTCATGCCTATTTTCCTAAATGCATTTGCACACACATTCTATGATTATTTATTTTTCCTGCTATCTGTATTCATTCCCTAACCCTAAACTTATCCTCATCCAAAATTTATAGGAAACCTAACTGTAACCATACAACTAAAGTTCATTTAACATGAAACCATAAGTATTGAGGTGAATGTTTATGGACATATTGGAGTACCTACCTAAAATTTAAGGGAGTAATTATGAATATGTTAAAATATTTGCATATATGAAAATTTACCTGTACAAACATGTACAAAAATATTAGTACAACAAACTTTAAACCAATCTCCACAGAGAAAAAGGACAATTGTACATATTTTCCAGCATTTATCCATACATTCTAATGAATAATTATGTTGCCTGATATACCTATTCATTCTCTAACCCTAACCCTAGCCACACCCAAAATATTGTGGGAACCCTAACTGTACCCCTTAATATGAAGTTATTTTAAAATCAAACCATACATAATTAGGTGAATGTTTATGGGTCTTTGGCTTTGGTACCTAAAATTTAACTGTGTAATCATTAATATATTTTAGATATATGAATATATGTAATTTACATATTTATGCCTCATATGTAAAGCATTCTACTCACAAAATGAAAATTGAACTAATACCCCAAATGAAATGTGCATTTAAATGTTTTCTATGTTTTTTTCATGTGTGAATTCTTACGGCAATTCATGATTCTTTAAAAATTTATTTGTTAACACTAACCCTAGTCCCACCCAAAATTTGGTACCGACAGAAGAATTACAGCAAAACCTTAAAATCTTTTTAAAGGAAACCATACACTTAAATAAACATTGACAGACATTAAACTCACATATTTATTATTTAACTATGCAATTATTAAATTAAACAAATATTATGCATATGTATCATTTCACTATGCATCACTCATAGGTATTAGCATGTATTTGTATGATTAAAGTTAAACAAATCCCCATGGTTATAAATGGTTGCTAATATTTTCCTACATCTTTTCATATCTAAATTCCATTCCTGTTTCCTGATATACCTAGTTATTCCTTAACTCTTACCCTATCCATACATAAAATTTTGACTAAACCTAAATGGACTGATAAAATTGAAGCTCATTTAAATAAAAATCTGCATATGTACTTAGTTGTTTTCAATGGTTTTGGCTTAAATACCTAAATTTTAATGTTGTAAATGTTAACATATTCATATGTAGACATGTCTGTAATTTATTCTTCTTCTCCATAGGAAAAACCACATTCATACAACTAACAATAATCCAAACCCTATGACAAAAATGTACACTCATATATAGTTTCCCATATATTTTCACTTCTGAGTTTTTATCAATATTCTTGTTTAGTGACATACCTATAGTTATGCACCCTAAACATAAAGTCAACTAAAATTGTTCCTAATTTTCACTGGAACTCTACACCTGAAGCTCATTTACATGTAACAATACATAATTATGTGAAAATTTATGAGTGTTATGATTATGTACCTAAATTTCAATGGAGTAATCATTAAAATAGTTGCATGTATACATATATGTCAGTTATCACTGCAATCATCTTATGTAAAAAAATCACACTTGTACAACAAACTTTAAAATAATTCACATGGTAAAATTGTACATTCACACATTTTTCTTGATGTCTTCAAATACATTTTTTATGAACATTCATGCTTTCTGATAAACCTATTTATTCCCTAACCTAACACTATAACTCCAAAATTTATTACAAAACCTAGAATACCCTTACACATCAAGTTCATTTTACATGAGGTGATATATACTTAGGTATACATTTATCATTGTTTTGATTCACATCACTAAACTTCAATGGTATAATCAAAAAAATTTATATATAACCATATATGCCATGTACTTGTGAATTCCTCATGTGTAAAAATTATTCATAGGACTAACATTAAACTAATCCCATATGCAAAAAATGTACATTCATGTGACTTTACCTTCCTGTTTCATATGGGCATTCATAAAAATATGCCTGTGTGCTGATATACCTCTTCATTTCCTAACCTATCACTAGCTCCTCATAAACGTTGGTACTAACCCTAACTGAAGACATGTAACTCACACTTAGTTTACATGAAACCAAGCATGCTTAGGTGAATGTTCACAGAGGTTTTGAATATTGTATCTGAAATTTGATGGTGCAATCCTTAGTGTAGTCTTATAGGCAAATATGTCATTGACCTGTTCAACCACCTCATGGCCAAAAAAACGAGCTTGCATGACTAATAGTAAACAATCCATGTGGCAAAATATGTAAATTTATATAGGTTTTTCTCCATGTTATCAGGCTTGTAAAATTATAAATTTCCTCTTTCCTTTTATACATATTTATTCCTTAAATCTAACCTTTGCATCAATCAATATTTTGTGTTAAACCTTAGTCTCCTTTACATCTAAAGACATTTTTTATATATCCATATGTACTAAGTTTAATGTATATGATAGCTTTGCCTTATGTATCTGAAATTAAGTGGTTCAATAATTAATGTATATGTATATATATTTACAATACATTATATATTATTTATTTATATTATATATACATATATGTACATTCATATACATGTCATTTACCTGTGCATTCTTCATATCTAAAACAAGGTAATCAGCCATATGTCTGATATTAAACCACCTCCATGGCAAAAAACCGTAGTATTGTATATGTTTTAGTACATGTTTTCTTGCCTCCATTCTTATGAATATTCACATCTTTAATATAACATTTCTTACCCTATCCCAAAACCTAGCTCCACTCAAAAATTGATACTTCCCTAAAAGTTTCCTACATGCTAATCTCATATATCATGAAATATGCATGCATATTTTAATGTTTAATATCATATTGCATTAAGTACCTGAAAATTAATGGAGTAATCATTAACATATTCATGTAAGTTCAAAAATGCCATTTGCCAGTAAATTCCCCATATTTAAATTAGTACTCATATGGCTCCTTTTATAAAATTCCCATGACAATAAATTGATATACACTTATGTCTCCTGCAAGTTATCATACATCTATTTTCATGAATATTCTTGTTGACTGATATGCCTATTAATTCCCTAGCCCTAATCCCACCAAACTTAGGTAATAACTGTAACAATTTTCTACACCTAAAATTAATTTTACATGCAAGCATACATATTTAGGTAAATGTTCATGGGCATTTTTTCTTATGTACCTGCAATGTAATGGTGTGATCAATAACATTCTCATATGTTTTTACATGTTATTTACCTGTGCATCCATCATATATTAAAAAACTTACTTGTAGAACTAACAATAAACATATATCCATGGTAATTAAAGAAATTCATATATTTTTTCTACATTTCTTATCCATTCATATGATTACATATGTCTGCTAATATACCATTTTAAATCCTAAATTTACCCCTACAGCAACCAAAAATTTGGACTAACCCTAACTGTTTCTACACCTGAAGTTAATTTTACATTTAACCACATATACTTAGGTGAATGCTTATGGGAATATTACTTGAAATACTTGATACGGAATGATGTAATCATTAACAGTTTTGTATGTGTGCAAAAATGTCACTTACCTGTGCATCCTTCATTGGTATAAATTTTACATGTTCACTAACATTAAACCACTTCATTTGTGACTGGCAGACCAATTTGATTCTACAGGTGCAGTCTGAAAAATGAGAAAATATATTCCATTTATGTATGATTTATCAAAATGATTAAGTGCATTTTACTGTCTTGTATAGCTAAAGAGAACAAATGAATAAATTAATAGAAATAAAAAATTATCATGGAAAAAATGTGCATTCAGATATGCTTTTTCTAAATGTTCTCTTGTGTACATTCTTATGAATATTGAAGTCTCTTCATGTACCTATTAATTTTTAACCTTACCCCTGGCCACACCCAACATTTTGTACTAACCCTAAACTCATCTATACCAAAAGGTCATTGTATATAAAACTATATATTTTTAACTGTATTTTATGGGCTTTTGGGCTTTTTGATCTGAAAGTTAACCAGGTAACCATGAGCACATTCATACATGCATATTTGTCATTTACCTATGCAACCCTATGGGTAAAATATGAACTTCTATGAATAACATTAAACCAATCTCCACAGCAAGAAATAAACATTAATATCTGCTTTTTCTACATTTATTCAGGCATACATTTATGTTCCTGATATACCTACACATTCCCTAACCCTAGTTCCACCAAAAGTGTGGTACCAACTCTAAACTTACACCTAAACTTATGCTAATGTTAAATGCTTCTATAAACTTAGATGAACATTGACAGGTGTTTGGCCTCCATAACTACTATTTGACTGTGTGATGATTAACATACAAATATTTGATTATGTGTCATTTATTCATTCATCCCTCATATGTAATAACATTGGTATGACTCATATTACACACATTCTCATGCAAAATCAGATATTTTTTATAACTGCTTTTCTTTATGTTTTTATGCATACAATGTATTCATGTTTCCTGATACAACTATTTATTCCCTAATCCTTGCCCCTAGACCATCATAAAACTTGGGCTAAACCTAAATGGGCTCCTACAACAGAAACTCATTCTATGTGAAATATACATACTCTCATTTTTGTTTTTGATTGTTTTGGTTTATACACCTGAAAATCAATGGTATAATATTTAACATATTCATATGTATGCACACATTCCATTAACTGTTTCATTCATAGGTGAAAATATATTCATACAACTAAAAATAAATCAATCCCCACAGTAAAGCATGTACACTTATATATGATTTCCCTTGTGAATTTTTATCAATATTGTTTTATACTGATAAAACTTTTTATTCTCTAACACTAGCACCAGCCAAAATTGTTTATTAAACCTCCCTAGACCTCAACACCTGAAACTCATTTTACATGAAACCATACATAATTAGGTGAATGTTTATGGGTGTTTTGGTTTTTGTGCCTGAATTTCCTTGAGTGTTTATTAAAATACTTGTATATATGCATATATATGAGTCACAGTGCATCCTTATATGTAAAAAATGCACTTGGAAGACTAATATTAAACCAATCCCCTGAGTAAAAAATGTACACTCATTTAGGCTACTGCCATGTTTTCACATGTATATTCTTATGAATATTCATACTTCCTGACACCTCTTCTTTTTTTACTGTAACTGTAAATCCTCAAAATTTACTACAAACCCCAAAATTACCCAGGTATGTGAAGCTCATTTTACAAAAAGTGATACATACTTAAATGTATTATTATTCATTTGACTCACATACCTGACTTTTTATGATGTGACCTTTAGCACATTCATATATATTCACATATGCCATATACTTAAAAATCCCTAATATTTAAAAAAATATTTTTAGAACTAATTTTAAACAAATCTCTAATGGAAAAAAATACATTCACATGAGTTTTTCTTCATGTTTTCACATGTATATTCTTATGAATAATCATGTTTACTTATGTACTTATTCATTCCCTAACATAAAGCAAGTACAATGTAAAGTTTGATACTGACCCTAATGGTACACCTACACTTAATTTTATTTTAGATGAAACCAAATATTCTTAGGTGTATGTTTGCTGGTGCTTTGATTAATAAATTTGAAATTTAACAGTGTAATCATTAACTTTCTCGTATATACACGTGCCATTTACCTGTCAACCACCTGATTGTTTAAAAATCTATTTCTATGATCAATATTCAACCACGACAAAAATATATATTCGTATGTTTTTCTCCATCTTTTCAGGCAGATTTATATTCTTATGAATTTTATGTTTTCTCACATACCTATTTGTTCTTTAACTGTAACCTAAACACCAACCAACATTTGGAACGTAACCTAAATATTTCCTATGACTAAGGTCATTTTACATATAACCATATATATTAAGGTGAATGTATAAGAGTGCTTTGGCTTACTTACTTGAAATTTAATGTTTTAACAATTGTTTTATATATACACATATGTGTGTGTGTGTGAATATTCATAAGAATGAATGTACCAAAGTACAGCAAAACACACAGGAGAGTACATATTTTGTCCAAGGTATTGGTTTAGTATATGTCATAAAAAAACATTGTTCTAGAAATGAGGAATGCACAGGTAAATGATTTATAGGCATGTATATTGATATAATTATTTGTACCCTAACCCAAAGCTAGCACCATTCAAACATTGGTTCTACCTTAACCATTTTCCATCTATCAAGTTCAGTTTTCAAGAAACCACACATACTAAATTCAATGTTTGCCATCATATTTCCTTAAGTGTCTGAAATTTAATAGAATAATTAAAATATTAACATAAGTTCAAAAATGTTTTTTTATCTTTGCATCTGCAATATCTAAAATTTGTACTTTATGGTTCATATTTTAAACAATCCCTATGGTAAAATTGAATATTCACATATGTTTTCCTACAAGTTTTGACACACCCATTCTCATGAATATTCTTGAATCTTGATATGCCTAAATAATCCCCTAACCCTAACCCTGGACCCACCATAATTGAGTACTAACTAACATTTTCTACAATTAAAATTTATTTTATTGCAAAGTATACATTCTTAGGTAAATGTAGATGGACCTTTGTGCTTATATACGTATAATTAAATGTTGTAATCATTATTTTTTGTATATTCATTTATGTCATTTACCTGTGCATCCTTATATGTAGAAAATTGTTCTCTTAGGTCTAATAGGGAAGGAATAGACATGGACATTAATGTAATTTATATATTTTTTACATATCTTCTTGCATTCATGTTTATGATTATGCATGCTCCCCAAATATTATTTTATTTTATTTTATTTTTTTTGTGGTGCTGGGGATTGAATCCAGGGCCCTTGTGCTTGTGAGGGAAGCACTCTACCAACTAAGCTATCTCCCCAGCCCCCAAAATATTTTTAATGTTATAAGCTTAGCCACAGGCACAACAAAATTTGGAGGAATCCTTATTACTCCTTGAACCAGAAGTAATTTTTACATGACATTATATATAATTAGATGAAGATTCGATTTAAATTGTTTTTCCTGATGTACATAAATTTGTAAGGTGTAATTTTTGGCAAAATCGTATAAATGCATAAATGTCATTTACATGTGCTTGCCTCAGGTAAAATTCTTAATTGTTTAACTAACATGAAGACAGTACCCACCAAAAAAGTGTGCACTCATGTATCTGTACATATATTCATGTGTTGATTCTCTTAAAATATTTGCATTTCCTCATCCACATATTACTTTCCTCTTATCCATAGCCCCATCCAAAATTTTGTACTAAGTGTAACACTCCTCTACATGAAACCATACAATATTAGTTTAATGTTTATGAGCATTTTGTTTTGTTGACCTGAAATTTATTGATTTAATCATTTCCCCATTCCTATATATACATGTTTGTCATTTAACTCTGCAACATTGTTGGATAAAAATTTACTAATACATCTAATCTTAACCTAATCTTCACAACAAAAAGTGTACAATCTTATGTGTTGCTTTACAAGATATCACACATACATTCTTATGAATATTCATGTTTCCTGATATAACTATTCATTCCCTAACCCCAATCCTAGCCACACTCACAATTTGGTACAAACCATAATATATGCCCCAAAAGAAGTTAATTTAACATAAAATCATACATATTTAGGTGGATATTTATGGGCCCTTTGCATATGTTTCTGAAATTTAATAGAGTAATAATTAATATATTTGAATATGTGCTTATCTGCCATTTACCTGCACATCTCTCATATGTAAAAAAGTATTAATATGACTTACATTAATACAATTTTCACAAAAATGTAAACTCTTACTTATTTACCTATATGTATTAATGCATGAATTCTCATGAATATTTATGCTTCCTGATACATTTTTTACTAATCCTAACCCTAGTCCCACCCAAAATTTGTTACTAATTACAAACTTACATCTACACTTAAAGCTATTTTAAACAAAACCATACACTTAGAGGAACACTGACAGGACTTTGGCTTATATACCTAACATTAACTGTGTAACAATAAACATATCCAAATATTTGCATAGGAAACTTTTAACCTTGCATTCATCATATGTAATAACATTACATGAATCTGTTAGCAAAAAGTTGATATTCATGTTTTCTGACATATATTTAAGTAAAACTTGATTTCTACTTCAATATCCCAGACCAAAATTGATTTTTATGAGAGGACCTTGTTTTCTACCTACACTATCTCCATTTTTATGATAGAAATTTGTTTTCTACCTACATTGACTCCCTGTGTTGAATGCTTGCTTCATTGACTGCTTTAGGCCTCCAAACTCATGTTACCATCCATGATAATGTTCAACCTGCTCATTTATTTATGTCACTTGGCTGCCCCCATGCTTTCCTGCCTGTTAGACAAAGCCCTCCTTCAGAAGCTCGCCCTCACCTACTTCTTCAGTTGCATCTCTCCATTCCTCTCAGATATTTCAAGAATACCTGTCTAAAACCACCAGGACATACTTCTCTGATTGAAGTAGTTTTTATCCTCTTCAAAATTTCTAACTTTCTATTAGACAATAGATGGTGGCATAACTGTATTTAAGACTTTATCTAGAGTCCACCAGTGTCTGCCTATCTACCCACTGGCTTGGTTAATGGAAGTTGTTAAAATTAGAATGTACTTCAGTACTGGCTTTGCAAGCATTCTGTATTTTTTTTATAAAACATTTAAAAGTATTAATGGAATTATTCTCCAGCTATGAAAGGTAGTAATATTACACTCACTATGGAGAGAGCATCCATTGTCATCTTGGAAAAGATGATAAATATAAGTATACAAATATCATTTATATATAAATATATATACATTTTTCTCACAATTTATTCAGATGTGAGAGGTAAGTGTAGAAATTATTCATGACCTCTTCCTACAGCTGTAGTTTCTGGGATGCCTCACAAAACTTTGTTAATGTTGAAGGTATTTGTACTCTTTGCTGGGCTCTGATTGTGATAAGTCAATTAAAAGTATATATGGGCGGGCTCTCTTCACGGGGTGATCCAAGATGGCGGCCTAGAGGGAGACTGCACCCCCAGTTGATCCAGAACCCAGGAGTTAAGAAGGGGAGGCATTGAGAGACTCAGACTGAAGTGGAGCCACGGGTGAGTCTGCCCACTGGGTAAAGCTCGGCGCGGGTGGCAGGCCCAGATAGAGGTGGCTTATCGGAGCCGGGCAGGGCAGCTAGAGTCATCCACAGGCAGCCCTGCGCACTCGGCGGTGGGCCCCGCCCACACAGCCAGCTTCTCCAGGTTCTCGGAACTGGCCCGCTAGTGAGAGCCTTTCTGACCAGAGCAGGCTCCGAGTCCCAGAGCCGCTGCAGTGCAGTGTACTCCAGCAACGAACCAGCGGAGAGCCTTGATCTGCAAGTAGCCTCAGGGATCAGGGCAGGGCAGCCGGAGACCTCTTCAGGCGGCTCTGCCCACTCTGGCTGCAGGCTCTCTTCACGGGGCGATCCAAGATGGTGGCCTAGAGGGAGACTGCACCCCTGGTCACTCCAGAACCCAGGAGTTAAGAGGGGGAGGCATTGAGAGACTCGGACTGAAATAGAGCCACGGGTGAGTCTGCCCACTGGGTAAAGCTCAGCCCAGGTGGCAGGCCCAGATAGAGGTGGCTTATTGGAGCCAGGCAGGGCAGCTAGAGTCTTCCCAAGGTAGCCTTCCACACTCCGGCAGTGGGCTCTTCCCACACGGCCAGCTGCACGGTGCAGGCCCACAGTGAGAGCATTTCCGCACAGAGCCAGTCCCAAACCGTGGAACGAGTAGGGGGCTAGGGGCAGTTTTCTTTGGATGAGCTGCTTTATCAGATTCCTCCAAGACATCAGGCTACTGAAGGCTGGGAGGTGATACACTGGAAATCTACTGGGACACTATAAGCCAATAGCTGAAAACAGCAATATCTCAGGGTCCCACTAACAACTGACCAATATGAGAAAACAAGGGAAGAAAATGTCCCAAACAAACCTAGATACTACATCAATAAAACCCAATGACAGCAGAGCAGAAGAAATGTCAGAAAGGGAGTTCAGAATGTACATAATTAAAATTATCAGGGAAGCTAATGAGGAGATGAAAGAGCAAATGCAGGCATTAAATGATCGCACCAATCAACAGTTAAAAGACCAAATACGGGAAGCAAGAGATCATTTCAATAAAGAGTTAGAGATACTGAAAAAAAACCAAACTGAAATCCTTGAAATGAAGGAAACAATAAACCAAGTTAAAAACTCCATAGAAAGCATAACCAATAGGATAGAACACCTGGAAGACAGAACCTCAGACATTGAAGACAAATTATTTAATCTTGAAAGCAAAGTTGGCCAAACAGAAAAGATGGTAAGAAATCATGAACAGAATCTACAAGAATTGTGGGATATCATGAAAAGGCCAAATTTAAGAATTATCGGGATTGAGTAAGGCTTAGAGAAACAAACCAAAGGAATGAACAATCTATTCAATGAATTAATAACAGAAAATTTCCCAAATCTGAAGAATGAAATGGAAAACCAAGTACAAGAGGCTTATAGAACTCCAAACATACAAAATTACAACAGACCCACACCAAGGCACATTATTATGAAAATACCTAACATACAAAATAAAGACAGAATTTTAAAGGCCGCGAGAGAAAAGAATCAAATTACATTCAGGGGGAAACCAATAAGAATATCAGCAGATTTTTCAATCCAGACCCTAAAAGCTAGAAGGACCTGGAGCAACATATACCAAGCCCTGAAAGAAAACGGATGTCAACCAAGAATCTTATACCCAGCAAAACTTACCTTCAAATTTGATGATGAAATAAGATCCTTCCATGATAAACAAAAGCTAAAGGAATTTACAAAAAGAAAGCCAGCATTACAGAACATTCTTAGCAAAATATTCCATGAGGAAGAGATGAAAAACAACGATGCAAATCAGCAACAGGAGGCGCTAGCCTAAAGGAATAGCCAAATAAAGGAGAAACCAAATCATGTCAAAAACAAATATGAGTCAATTGACTGGGAATACAAATCATATCACAATAATAACCCTGAATGTTAATGGCCTGAATTCATCAATCAAAAGACACAGACTGGCAGATTGGATTAAAAAGAATAATCCAACAATATGCTGCCTGCAAGAGACTCATCTCATAGAAAGAGACACCCATAGACTAAAGGTGAAAGGATGGGGAAAAACATACCATGCACACGGACACAGCAAAAAAGCTGGAGTATCCATCCTCATCTCAGATAATGTGGACTTCAAACCAAAACTAGTCAGAAGGGATAAAGAAGGACATTACATGCTGCTTAAGGGAAGCATAAAGCAGCAAGACATAACAATCATAAATATCTATGCCCCGAACATTGGCTCATCCACGTACATCAAACAAATCCTTCTCAATTACAAAAATCAAATAGACCACAACACAATCATACTAGGTGATTTTAACACACCTCTCTCACCACTGGATAGATCGTCCAAACAAAAATTGATTAAAGAAACTATAGATCTCAACAACACAATCAGCAATTTAGACTTAACGGACATATATAGAATATACCATCCAACAAAGAACGAATACACTTTCTTCTCAGCAGCACATGGATCCTTCACTAAAATAGACCATATTTTATGCCACAAAGCTACTGTTAGCAAATACAAGAAGATAGAGATACTACCTTGTACTCTATCAGATCATAATGGATTGAAACTAGAAATAAATGACAGAATAAAAAACAGAAACTTCTCCAATACCTGGAGACTAAAAGTACACTATTATATGATGAATGGATAACAGAAGACATCAGGAGGGAAATAAAAAAATTCTTAGAAGTAAACGAGAACAAAGACACATCATATCAAAATCTCTGGGACACTATGAAAGCAGTACTTAGAGGAAGATTTATTTCATGGGGTGCATTCAAAAAAAGAAGTAGAAATCAACAAATAAATGACTTAACACTACAGCTCAAAGCACTAGAAAAAGAAGAGCAGACCAATACCAAAAGTAGTAGAAGACAGGAAATAGTTAAAATCAGAGCCGAAATCAACGAAATTGAAACAAAAGAAACATTTGGAAAAATTAACAAAATAAATAGTTGGTTCTTTGAAAAAATAAATAAAATTGATAAACCCTTAGCCACACTAACAAAGAGAAAGAGGGAGAAAACTCAAATTACTAAAATTCGGAATGAACAAGGAAACATCACAACAGACACGAGTGAAATACAAAACATAATTAGAAGCTATTTCGAAAATCTATACTCCAACAAAACAGAAAACCTCGAAGACATCAACAAATTTCTAGAGACATATGAACTACCTAAACTGAACGAGGAGGACATACACAACTTAAATAAACCAATTTCAAGCAATGAAATAGAAGAGGTCATCAAAAGCCTACCAACAAAGAAAAGTCCAGGACCAGATGGGTTCTCAGCCGAGTTCTACAAAACCTTTAAAGAAGAGCTCATTCCAATACTCCTCAAACTATTCCATGAAATAGAAGAGGAGGGAACCCTCCCAAACTCGTTCTATGAAGCCAATATCACACTGATACCTAAACCAGAAAGAGACACATCGAGGAAAGAAAATTTCAGACCAATATCCTTAATGAACATCGATGCAAAAATTCTCAACAAAATTTTAGCAAATCGCATACAAATATATATTAAAAAGATAGTGCACCACGATCAAGTGGGTTTTATCCCAGGGATGCAAGGTTGGTTCAACATTCGGAAATCAATAAATGTCATTCACCATATCAACAGACTTAAAGTTAAGAATCACATGATTATTTCAATAGATGCAGAAAAAGCATTTGATAAAATACAGCATCCCTTCATGCTCAAAACACTAGAAAAAATTGGGGTAGTGGGAACATTCCTAAACATTATAAAGGCAATCTACGCTAAACCCATGGCTAATATCATTCTAAATGATGAAAAACTGAAAGCGTTCCCCCTAAAAACTGGAACAAGGCAGGGATGCCCTCTTTCACTGCTTCTATTCAACATCGTCCTCGAGACTCTAGCCAGAGCCATCAGACAAACCAAAGAAATTAAAGGGATACGAATTGGAAAAGAAGAACTCAAACTATCCCTGTTCGCTGATGACATGATTATATATTTAGAGGAACCTGGAAATTCCACCAGAAAACTTTTAGAACTCATAAGTGAATTCAGTAAAGTAGCAGGTTACAAGATCAATGCTCATAAATCCAATGCATTTTTATACATAAGTGATGAATCTTCAGAAAGAGAAATTAGGAAAACTACCCCATTCACAATAGCATCGAAAAAAATAAAATACTTGGGAATCAATCTCACAAAAGAGGTGAAAGACCTCTACATTGAGAACTACAGAACACTAAAGAAAGAAATTAAAGAAAACCTTAGAAGATGGAAAGATCTCCCATGTTCCTGGATAGGCAGAATTAATATCGTCAAAATGGCTATACTACCTAAAGTGCTATACAGATTCAATGCAATTCCAATTAAAATCCCAATGATGTACCTTGCAGAAATAGAGCAAGCAATTATGAAATTCATCTGGAAGAATAAAAAACCTAGAATAGCTAAAGCAATCCTCAGTAGCAAGAGCGAAGCAGGGGGTATTGCAATACCAGATCTTCAACTCTACTACAAAGCAATAGTAACAAAAATGGCATGGTGTGGGTCTGTTGTAATTTTGTGTATTTGGAGTCCTATAAGCCTCTTGGTCTTGATTTTCCATTTCATTCTTCAGATTTGGGAAATTTTCTGATATTATTTCATTGAATAGATTTTTCATTCCTTTGGTTTGTTTCTCTAAGCCTTTCTCAATCGCAATAATTCTCAAATTTGGCCTTTTCATGATATCCCATAGTTCTTGCAGATTCTGTTCATGATTTGTTACCATCTTCTCTGTTTGTTCAACCATGTTTTCAAGGTTAAGTGTTTTGTCTTCAATATCTGAGGTTCTGTCTTCCAGGTGTTCTATCCTATTGGTTATGCTTTCTATGGAGTTCTTAATTTCATTTATTGTTTCCTTCATTTCAAGGATTTCTGTTTTTTTTTTCAATATCTCTAACTCTTTAGTGAAATGATCTTTTGCTTCCTATGTTTGCTCTTTTAACTGTCGATTGGTTTGATCATTCAATGCCTGCATTTGCTCTTTCATCTCATTATACAATGCCTGCATTTGCTCTCTCATCTCATCATTTGCTTCCCTGATCATTTCAATTATGTACATTCTGAACTCCCTTTATGTCATTTTTCTTCCATGCTGTCAATGGATTTTATTGATGTAACATCTAGATTTGTTTGGGGCATTTTCTTCCTTTGTTTTCTCATATTTTTCAGGATTCAGTGGACCGCTAAGATATTGCAGATTTCCTTTATTGACTTACAATGTCCATGAAGATTTCTAGTGTATCCCCTCTTGGCCTTCAGTAGCCTGAAGTCTTGGAGGAAGTTGATAATGCAGTGCTCCACAAGGAAGCTGCCTCTCTAAGGGTGGTGGACTTCAGGTAGGGTATATCCCCTGGTAGTGGGCAGAGGTGCCTCCACTTGTTGACCAATGGTCATCCAAAGGGGATCTAGGCTGCAGGCTGAGGCAAGACCTGTTTGGGCCTGTGTCTCAGGTTTTACCATCCTTGTGGGAAAACCTCACTCAGCAGGGAAGGCTCACACAGTGGGGAGATCTCGCTGGTCAGTTCCCCTCCTAGAGGTTCCCCTCAATCTACAACTACCATCTGGGCTGGGCAGCCTTCCTCTGCAACGTTTCCAGGGTCCCGGACCTACCTCATGCGCCTGGGAGCCTCACCCTTTGCAGACAAGTCTTCTTAGGCTGCCTCTCTTTAGAGAATCTGCCCGCAGTCCTGGAACCTTTGCTCTGCTGCTAAGCATGTCTCTGTGTGTGGTGCCTCCACCAAGAAGCCTCCTAGGTCCTGGGACCCTGCTCTTCACCTAATCACTTGACTATTCGGCCCCTCCTCTGAGCAGCCACCTGGAGCCCTGTACAGTTGCTCTGTGTTCCAGTGACCCGTCACACACCTCTTCCTCCAGACAGCTGCCCAGTGTTCTGGTGCAGTCACTAGAAGTCCAAGCAACTCACTGCATGCCTGCTCCTCCTGCCAACCTCCCATAGCCCTGGGCAGTCACTCAGTCCAAGTGACCTGCCCCATTCATCCTCCTCTTCTAGGTAGCCCCCCAGGTGTTCAGGAGCAGTCACTCTGATTCCAAGTGACCCGCCATATGCCTCCTCCGGGCAGCCCCCGCATTTTCAGGAGCAGTTGCTTTGAGTCCAAACAACTCACGACTCACCTCCTCCTCTGAGCAGCCACCCAGAGCTTTGATGCAGTCACACTGAGTCCAAGCAACCCACCGCACTCCTTCTCCGGACAGCACTCAGTGTTCAGAAGTGGTCTCTCTGAGTCCAAACAACTTGCCGCACAGCTCCTCCTCTGGCAACCCCTGTAGCTGTGGTGCAGTCACTCCCAGTCCAAGCGACCTGCCAAGCTCCTCCTCCTCCTCCTTCTTCTCCAGGAAGGCCCTGGTGTTCAGGAGTGGTTGCTCTGAGTCCAAACAGCTTGCTGCACAGCTCCTCCTCTGGCAACCACCTGTAGTTCTGGTGCAGTCACTCCGAGTCCATGTGATCTGCCGTGCTCCTCTTCCTCCTCCAGGCAGCCTCCTGGTGTTCAGGAGCAGTTGCTCTGAGTCCAAACACCTCACCACGTATCTCCTCCTCTGGGCAGCCACCCGGAGCCCCAGTGGTTGCTCCGAGTCCAAGCGCTGTCCTGAGCGGCCTCCTCTACGATGCTCCCAATTGTCCGAGTTTACTGCTCCAGTGGGGGGAGGGTGTCGCATTGGTCAACTCTACTTCACAAAGTTCCCTGCATCTGGGACTAATGCCACATCCGGGACGCCTCCCCAACAGGAGAGACTCACCCGGCTGCTTTGAGTTGGTCCCAAGTCTCTCAATATCTCCTCTTTTGAATCCTGAGTCCTGGAGCAACATGAAACACAGCCACCCTCTAGTCCACCATCTTGAAACCTCCTAATTCCTATATCTTTGAATGCATTTTGAAATCAGGAAGTGAGGTGCTTTCAGATTTGCTCTGTTTCAAGTTTGCTTTTTCTGTTATGGACCTGTCTCAGTGCATTTGTGCTACTATATTTTTATGTCACAGATCATGAAATTTATACTTCATGGCCCTCTGTTCTGGGGATACTTTTGGAGACAGATTGGTGCTGTGAAGTTGCTGGCACTGAATCTAACGCCTACACAAATGAGGCACAATGTACCCACTGGAGATGACCATGAGGCTTATAAAAAAGTCATTCTGGATTCAAACCCCATTCTCCCTCACCCCCGTTAAATAAAAAAAAAAAAACATGCAAATCACACTTTTAGGAAATAACTGTTATCTTCAATGGGTAATGTATTCTCAAAACACAACAGTGACAAACATAGAAAATTCTTAAAGTAAATTGCAAAAGACTTCATGTGAATTTGATCAAAGAAAATATATTCAAAATGAAATTAATGTTTTTAGCCATAAGGTTTTGTACATAAGATGGTGTGGAAATGGTCAAGCCAAGAGACTGGTACATCCAAGGTGCAGGACAACATTTAGCAAAGAGAAAATAAAGTCTTGACACAGAGCAACTTGGATGAATACCTAGAAATTCACACTAAATATCCAAAAGCTTACACACTTACTACTGGAATCTAGGCAAGTAATACTGTGATGGGCTGACAAATCTGACTCCATGAGAATGTTATAGGCCAGACTCTAAGGGAAATGACTAAACACACTCCATTTTGCTCTGAGACTCCATGTTATGTAGAAAATAAGCTTCTCCCATGGGAACACCCCACCTTTATGCCAATTATCAGATACTTGGTGTGACATGTTTAATAATATACAATGGCAGCTTCTATGTAGTAAAGAATTGCTCTCTTTTGATTCCTATTTCTCCTAAACAATGTATCATGTGAACAGTTATTGTGTGGATGTTAGTAACCATTCTTTAGTTTGTACCTAGGTAAGGGTCATTTTGACCCACTTCCCCCTCTGTCAATGATCTCAGGATGTTAATGTGTAATTTCAAATCATAGCAACAGACACACATTATTGATGTAATTTTTGGTATAAGAACTCCTACAACCCTGTGGTTGGGGCTGTTCTCCCAATAGCCATTTTTGGGGGCATTGTGTGAGACAGTCAGCTGGCCAGCTTTATAAAGACTCTTAAATTTGGACTTCTCAGTGGTGATTGGTCTGTTCTTTAGTTGTGCCCCATAACATTCAGGTGAGAGGACCAGGACATACCAAGGAAGAACAGCTTCAAGGCTTTAAGGGGTTAAGGAAATGGCAGGGTCAGTTAGAGGGAGAGGTGACAAGAGTGAGACAGGAAGGACCCTCAGTACTGAAGGACTTCTGCATCCTGTGCTGCTGTCAGCACCTCATGAGGCCACAACACAGGTTTTCAAGACAGTATCAACTGGGAATATTGGGTACAGGGCACATGGGTCTTAATTCATCACTTCTGACTCAGAGTGCACCTCAATTACCTCAATATAAAACATATAATTTATTTGGTGGACACCATCTTCTGGAGAAAGTGGGATAACCCCTCTCACCAGGTGATAATTATTAAATTATCAAGAGGTAAATTGTCCAAGCACAGATCTCCCACAGAAGCTAACTTAAATTTGACTGTTGGAGATGATCAGTGCTCAGTAACAATGTGATTGGTTGGGAGTACAGAGCAAGGGCATGCAGGACTCATGAAGGCCAGGTAGTTCTCAGCAATGGACCACACACAGACTTAATTAAGTGCATGGGGCATGCATACTTATGGCATTTATGTCTGGTGAGTGTCAGATATGGGAAAGTGGGTGACAGAAGCACATAGATGATTCCCACAATTCTTCTTGGAGAACTGGATTGTTGGAGCACCACTTTCCTAGCAAGCATGGAATGAAAGTGAGATTGATAGAGAATGGCCGACTTTTTACGAGCTGTGTGTCAGTGGTGATGTGGCAAAGACAGGTATAATCAGAGAAAAAGCTAGGATTCAGCCAATGTGGCCTGAGTATACAGAATATACAGGACTCATGTGGATGCTGGAAGCAGAGAAGAAAGATGTACAGAAATGGATGAGGCTGGTGTACTGTGGAGATAAACTGGATAAGCAGTGACAAGGATAGACAAAAGATTCCTGACTTGAGGGTCAAGCAGGTTTGTGGACTGGATCTATGCACAGGGAGAAGCACCAGTTGGGCAGAAATCTATCACTCTTTTACTCTGAGGGAAATGGGGAGAAGCCACAGAATGTCTTTCAATTCAGAACTACACTTTGATGAATGAATTTGTCTGTTGTATTGAGATAGAACAGAATGGAAACCTGAGCAGTTGAAGAGCTGACAGGCTGTGCTTTTGCAGGCTGACACACAGAATATCTGCTTATGGACATTTGAACATAGAGGCATATCGCGTTCCCTGCCCGCAGAGAGACACGACACGATACCCGGTTCTCTTCAGATGTTTATTGCACGCTTCTTCTGTCTGCTGCTTCTTCCTCTTTTTCAGGAGGTTACACTTACATTTATACCATTTAACAACCAATCAGCATACAAAGCGTATGTGGGGAGAGCATGAACATATACGGGCAAAAGACTTGTATAAAGAATCACACAATGGTCAGGCAAGGGTTCTCAGCCAATCCCAGACCCTTCCTCAAATGATGACAGACATGATGACAGACAAGGGCGTTCAGTACTCAACCACAGTGGCAACTTGCCAGGCGCCATCTTGGAAAAGACCACACCTAAAGCTAGGGTCTGGCCAGCACCCCGACAGTTCCCCCTTTTTTCTTTTAAAAGAAAAGGGTAGCTCGGGACCGAGCCTGTCTTAGGCGGAGTGGTCAACAACTGTCCTTACCCGTCATCGGATAACTGTAGAGCATGCTACAGCTCCTGTCTTAGGTTGGTACGGCGTTACCTCCTTCCTTACCCGTCTGGTCAGCGGTCCAGCCTCGTGAGCTAAATTAAATGAACTGTCAGCCATAGAGGGTCAAGATGAAATAGGCAGCCATTATAACATAGATAACCACACTTGTGGTGAGGTACCAGCTTCAACAGCCATCATAGCCTGTACTAGCAATTGTTGCTCACGCCGTTGACGGCGAAGATGACCACAAATCCAACGTAAGAAAATCACATTGAGGAGCATCAATAAAATGAACAAAGCTCCCATGCCTGCCCACTGTTTTACAAAGCTGAAAGAAGAGGATAGCCAATTTAGCACTTCAGACATTGGAGCTACATCAACTCTAGTAGCATTAAGGCTAACAATTTGAGATCTAAAATAGCAGTAAGATTATCAAATTCATAAGACCAGTTGGTACGTAGCTGAACAGACAAGATTCTAGACAAGTTTGCTGCATAGCTGAAGTTATGGTAAGCTACAGGTGTAACGCACAGTCCCGCCAGATGATAAATACATCCCACGTTTAACAGTTCCTGTAAAATGTCCATTTGTTCTTGAAGTAAGTCCACTCGCTGGTTTACTAAAAGAATCCCTGCTTTTAAGTGTTGATCCACTGTCTGCTGAGTAGATATTGGTTTAGGGTCTCTTTAGTCTGTAAGGCTGCAGCTGTATTTTTGGCCAAGTGATTGTTGTTGCTGTCTGTATGGTTGTGTCAATGCTGCTGTTGCAGAGGCTGCAATGGCAGTGATCACAACTGCTGTGATGCCAAGATCTCTTCTGTTTCTTGATAATAGCACTGGCAGTTCTGTATCTGTAACAAAGACTGGGACTGGTAGGAAGGTAGGAATACGCATTAAGACTGATCATGAGAACCTAGAAGCATTCCAACATTGAGAGAGATTGAGAGAAACATCTTTTTTGTTTGTTAGCAAAAACATAAAAGGGGGGAAAAACACAAACTGGCGTAGGTGGAAACGTAATATTTCTGGTCCTCCTAAGAGAGCAAAGAAAGGTTGTAAATTAGTATATCCTGAGGTCTAAGTGAAGAGTAGCCAGCTGTAGAAGGATTGACACGTCTCATGCCTAAATGAACATCATTATTTGTAAAATTATCATTAAAATTGGGAGTGAAGAAGAACCCTTGTTGAACAGGAGAAGCTGGTATAGGCAATCCCGTAGAAGCATTAGTGCTAAATATGGGAGGGAATAAAGAGGAGGTATTAGTTAAAGGCAGAGGATATGGCCAAATTCTAACTATAGCCCATAAGTTCCGAGTCTGGCTGTCCAGTTGTATCCTTATTGTTGTCACTCTCATGTTGTATTGTTCTGGTCAGTCTCTCAGGAATCCAGACCGGAGTTTGTTGATCCTGTGGGAAAACACAAACAGACCCTTGGACCCACCGAAGAACTGGATCTGGGCCTTTCCATGTTCCTGTGAGAATATCTTTCCATTTTACCCACACTTGAGTACTTGTGGGATTAGCATGCCTATCTGCAGCCGTATGTCCATCCTTGTCCAAATTTAAAAAATTTAAAATAAAAAGTACTAAATTTAGTTTATCTTTAGGTGCTTTAAAGTCAGCACCTATTCCCCCTTTTTGTTTTATTAAACAATTGTTTAACGTTAAATGAGTGCGTTCCACTATACCTTGTCCTTGAGGATTATAAGGAATTCCTGTTATAAGTTGTATATTAAAAGTTTGTGTAAATTGTAAAAAACTTTTGGATGTGTAGGCCGGCCCATTATCTGTTTTAATAATTTTTGGAATGTCCCAGGCTGCAAATGCTTGTAAGCAATGCTGTACAACATCTTTAACTTTTTCCCCAGTGTGAGCAGAGGCCATGATCACCCCTGAAGCGGTGTCTACTGAAACCTGAATATACTTAAGGTTTCCAAATTCTGAAAAATGAGTAACATCCATTTGCCAAATATGATTAGGTAGTAGTCCCTTTGGATTTACTCCAACAGACTGTACTGGCAATAAAGGAGCACAATGTTGACATGTTTTAACAATTTGTCTAGCAACATCTTTAGAAATATTGAACTTTCTTTTAAGGGTGGTGGAATTAACATGAAATTGAGAATGGAACATCTTAGCCTGCTCTAGCACAGTAAAAGCAAAAGCCATTTTTGTTGTCTTATCAGCTTCAGCATTAGCTCCGGCAAGTGGACCAGGCAGTCCAGAATGAGCTCTAATATGTCCTACATAAAAGGGATACTTGCGGTCCAAGATTAAGGCACGTAAAGTACGAAAATAAGGAGCAACAGGAATATAAGGAACAGTCTCTAAACAAGGCACTGATTGTACTATATAATGACTGTCAGATAACAGATTGAAAGGCTGTTCTTTTATAATGTTAAAAGCTAAAACCACTGTAGCAAGTTCTACTACTTGCGCAGATGAAGGAGGAAGAATAATAGTTTTTGTTTTATTTTTTATTATTACAGCTCCAACTCCATTTTTTGAACCATCAGTAAAGACCGTCTGACAATTTGGCAAAGGCTGTGTTTTGGTAATTTTAGGAAATATAACAGGAGTGTTTTTACAAAAATGTATCCAAGGATGTTTAGGATAATGATTATCAAAAGTTGCTGTAGTAGAACAGTGTAAAACAGCCCAATCGTCATAATTTTGAATTAACCACTGTATTTGAAGTTTGGTATAGGGGACAATAACAATCTTAGGGTGGCTTCCAAATACTGTAACACAGGCTTCTAATCCTTTATATATCAATAGAGCTGTGGCTTTTGGAAATATCTGTAACTGTTTTGTAGGCGATGCCTGGAGATTAATACTTTGTAAAGGTCCTTCTTGCCATATAATTCCATATGGACTATGTTGTTTTGGAATAATGACTAACATTAGAGGTTGGGAGGGATCACATCTTTCTGTATAATCTGACTGTAATCTTTGTTCTACCAAATTAAGAGCTTTTTGTCCCTCTAGAGTAAGGGTTCTAGGAGAACAAAGGTCAGGATCTCCTTTAAGTATATCAAATAAAGGTTTTAATTCTCCTGTAGTAATCTTTAAATACGGCCTAATCCAATTTATATCTCCAAGAAGTTTTTGAAAATCATTTACGGTTTTAAGTTCACTAGTTCTAATAGTTAATTTTAATGGCTTTACCATAGTAGCTGTAAGTTTAGTGCCCAAGTATTCTTGAGTATCTCCCATTTGTAACTTTTTTGGAGAGATGTTTAAACCATATTGTTGCAGAGTAGATACTAAGAATTGCAATGCCTTTTTTTAAAAATTGTTTTTCTTGATGACAAATTAAAATATCATCCATATAATGATAAATCATCAGCTCAGGAAAAGCCTCCCTTGTAGGTTTTAAGGCTTTATCTACATATATTTGGCATAAAGTTGGACAATTAGCCATTCCTTGAGGCAATACAGTCCATTTAAATCTTTGATCAGGTTGTGCATGATTGAGAGAAGGCAAGGTAAAAGCAAATCGCCAACAATCCTTTGCATGTAATGGAATAGAGAAAAAACAATCCTTTAAGTCTAAAATTATAGTAGGCCAATTTCTTGGCAAGGCAGTAACTAAAGGCAAACCACATTGAATGGGGCCCATGGGGAACATTTGTGCATTAATAGCTCTTAAATCGTGTAATAATCTCCACTTACCTGATTTCTTTTTTATAACAAAAATTGGAGTATTCCATGGGGAAGTGGAAGGTTGTAAATGTCCTGCCTGTACTTGTTCTTGTACTAATATATGAGCCGCTTGTAATTTTTCTGTAGTTAAGGGCCACTGTGGAATCCATTGCGGCTGCATTTTTGCGTGTAGTTTCCTGGCAAAAATCTTGATTTTGAACCTTCCATTCAATATATTGCCCTCCACTCAAAACTGTTCTTGCCAAATTGCTCCAATCATCAGGAGTAAGAAAGAGGGTAGACATGGATTCCACAATAGATACTGTAAATGCTGCTTGTGGTCCATAAGTACTAACTGCTTCTTTAAGCTGCTTTACCAACTTAAAGTCTAAAGGCTGGTGAAACCTTTGTTGATTTTGATCTTCCATAACAGGGTAAAACCCTCTTTCAATCCCATAGATTTCTTTCCATTTTTTTGTTTTACACTCTGAACAAGAACATTCCTTACTATGACTTGAGTTAAAGGGCAGAGGTCATTCATAAGGTGGCGCTGAAGGAGCACAAGTCACTTTTTGAGTTACTTCCTCATTTATTTTAAAGTGCGCCACAAGCTTTACTTCCTCTTTGTGCCCTGTCTGTGGTTTCGTTAGCACTTCCTCCTTCTTTTTCCACTGCGCCACTGCATATTTTTGTAAGCTCAACTCTTGTAAAGCCTTTTGTAACGCCTTTTCTTTGTCTTCTAGCTGTTGCCCTATGCCCTCCAATTCTCTCAATGCTTGTTGACTAATTGAGCCAGCTTGAGAACATTTTGTTTCTTCACTGATTTTATTTAACTCCATCTCTGAGAGTCCTTCTTCGCTCTCATCAGAATCTGACTGAGCACTAACAGAGCCCTTTTGTGACTCTTCTTTCACTTTTTCTAGTACTTCCTCTCCCTGTGCTACTGCCTTCTGTAGAGCCTCCCGAGGGGAACATAAACAAGTTTTAACCAGGGACCAAACTGCTAACGTCCCTGGGAGCGTTACCGGACAGCGCTTTAGATCCTCTCCTAGATGTTCCCACTGAGGTAAGTTTAACAATCCTTCCTCTAAAAACCAAGGTGAAATCTCCTCTACCTGTTTTAAAAATGCCCTAGCAGTCTTTGTCTTTAAGGGAGTACCGTTAGCTTTAAGGATTTCTTTCAAGGGGCCTTCCATTCTACATCTAGCAATCTCGTTCCCCATATTTACTGTAACTAGAGACTGACTTAACAAATGTACACAAACAACACTACACAACACACAAAAACACTACACAATTTTATGAACTGGGCACTCTCACCCTTTTTTGCCGGCTACCAATGACTGACTCAAGGTCCTAAATGAAATACCTATGACAGACTCAGGGCCTTAATATGAAAATAAATATTTACCTTTTAATTACCTTTTAGTTTACCTGTTATTTCCCGGGTTTCGGCACCACCTATCGCGTTCCCTGCCCACAGAGAGACACGACACGATACCTGGTTCTCTTCAGATGTTTATTGCGCGCTTCTTCTGTCTGCTGCTTCTTCCTCTTTTTCAGGAGGTTACACTTACATTTATACCATTTAACAACCAATCAGCATACAAAGCGTATGTGGGGAGAGCATGAACATATACGGGCAAAAGACTTGTATAAAGAATCACACAATGGTCAGGCAAGGGTTCTCAGCCAATCCCAGACCCTTCCTCAAATGATGACAGACATGATGACAGACAAGGGCGTTCAGTACTCAACCACAGTGGCAACTTGCCAGGCGCCATCTTGGAAAAGACCACACCTAAAGCTAGGGTCTGGCCAGCACCCCGACAGAGGCATGCAGTGGGTGCAGGTCTCTGTACCACTGATAAACACAGTAGAAGAGGAAGGAACCAAATAGAAGGAAAAGAACAATCTCTCTTTAGTCTTAGTGCAGTAAAAGTCC